>NC_143483.1:43074433-43254726 GCF_027475165.1 Benincasa hispida | reverse complement strand
TTATTCATTTGTTATCTACTTTTCACCAATGGTTTAAAAAACCAAGTCAAAATTTGAGAACTAAAAAAAAATAGCTTTCAAAAACCTATTTTTGTTTTTTGAATTTGACTAAGAATTCAATCATTGTACTTATGAAAGTTGCAAATAACGGTAAGAAATATGAATGAAATATGCTTAATTTTCAAAAACAAAAACAAGAAACCAAATGATTGCCAAACTAGACCTTATGTATTTGATTTTGTTTTTTAAATGAAGTTCTAATTATTACATAAAATGTTAAAATTGACCAACAAAAAAGGGTATAATTGAATAAAAATGTGCTTTCAATAAATTAAAAACAAAACTAAATAGTCAAATATAATATTGGTATGTTAACCATTAGAATTGTATATGTTGGATGCAAGGTTTAAAATATTCAAGTCTTAATTTTATTGAAATGTCAATGGAAATATCAATAAAATCTTGACTTATCATAGATATTTATGAAAAAAATATTTGTTTAGCTTTTTTTTAAAATTAAAATTAATAAATGAACATTTTATCATTCATAATATATTCGCATTAGTAATATTTTGTTATTTATTTTTTATATTTCAAAATTTTTCTTACGATATAATGAAAATGTCGATTCACCACTAACTATGTCAATCAAGTTCATGGAAATCTGAAAAATATCGATAGAAATGTCGATGTTTCAATAAAAGTTTAATACTATGATTGCATGTACTAAATTACTAGCCTTTCAGCCAACAAAAGCTTAGCTCAACTAGTATTTATATGTGTTGAGGACCAAGAGGTCCGTGTTCAAATCCTCCACCTCCAATTTGTATTAAAAAAAAAAATTACTAGCCTTTCATGAGATAAAATAGATAATTCTTTGTCAAACCATACAAAACCATATGATTAATTAGTAAGCAAACTTGAGTATAACTCAACTTTTATATCCCTTGTTTAATTTGTTTTTTAATTAAAAAAAGAGAAGAAACTAAATTTTTAAAAAAATTAATGTTTAAATTTAGCTTAAAATTAGGCATATAAACATAAACCAAAAACTATAATGGTAGGAAAAAAATAGAAACTTTACAAATAAAAAAAATGTCAAATTATTTACAAAAATAACAAAAAAAAAATATTGAGTCTATCAGATTTTTATCAATTTTTATCACTCTCTATAAAAAATATTAAAATTTTATTATTTTGTGTGAATAATTTTTCTTATTTTTCTATTTTTGAAAATTTCGAAAAAAATATATATATAATAAAAAGAAAGTAAAATTGTTTGAATGAGTGTGAATTAACCTGAAGTCCAATCTCAAACTCAGTTAAAATGGTGGGTATTGCTTGATCCATAGAAGCTTTCGAGTAAAACGCAGCTGCAAGGTCATTTTGGCCAATATCAAACATGTAAACCCCCTCCTTAAAGAATTTTTCTACTGGCAGGAACTTGTCGATTTTCTTATCACCTGGGACATCAAATACAAACGATGATAGTTGTTTTGTTTTATTTAGAGAAACCATAATCAAGAATAAATAAGGTCTCATCTAGTAAACTATTTGGTTTTTGGTTTTTGAAAATTAAACGCTTATTTCCTCTCACGTATTTCGTAAGTAAAAGACTTGAATTTTTAGTCAAATTTCAAAAACAAAAACAAGATTTTAATTTTTAAAACTTGGTTTAATTCTTGAAATCCTTGGTAAGAACTAGAGGTGTGGATAACAAAAACCAAAAAATTTATAAGCATAATGAAGTGTTCATCAACTTCAATTTCAAAAATTAAAAAAAAAAACGAAATGATTATCAAATGAATCATGATTCAATTATACCTTCCGCTCGAAACTGAAGAACCCTAGCTTTGAAATGGAGGAACTGGTTGAGCTGAACCCCAAAGGAAAATGGGCTAATAGAAGCTGCCGTTGCCGGCAGAACAGTGGAACCTCCGGCTGCGTAATTGCACCCTTTTCTAAAGCTCGGCCTTCCCACTGAGTCCAAATACGCCCTCAAATATGGCATCCCCATTGCTTCCACTGCACCCATTTTAAATCATTTCATATAATATTTAAGGTTAAAACATCCGTTTGGTCCCAATATTTTTAATAAATCTTTAAATTTAGTTTCTCAAAGCTAAAGATTATCAAAAATTTGTTAAATAAGAATAATGATTTTTATATAAAAAATCGTATGTGAATATATTTTCAAATTTTATATAGTAAATATTTTGTTTTATAAAAAAAAAAAAAACCAATTATAAACTAATAGTAGGATCTAAACTTAAGATTTATTAATAATATGGATTAAAATTGGACATTTGAAAAATTGAACAAAATGTTAAAGTAAAGAACAGGATTTTTTTTTTTAGCCTAAATTACAAATAAATAATAATAATAATAAATCTTATTTTTTGTCTTTTGTTTAAGAAATATCAATTATCCTTTAAAAGGTTGATTTTTTCTTTTTTTGATATAATTACTAATTAGAATAAGGGAGAATTAAATCACATACCCTCTTGATCACAAATACATATTAAATCACATACCCTCTTGATCACAAATACATACTATTTAGTTGAGATATATTTGTTTCGTCGAATATAATTATTACTCTATTTGAACTAAATTTCATAAAAGTTTTTAAACCATTATGCATGTTAGGACAAAAAAATTTAAATGTTGGATGAAAATTGGATCAACTCATTGTTATTCTCCACTACATCTATTTTAAGTCTAAATTTTCATCCAATGATTTAACAAATTTTTACTCTAATAATAGCTTTGGAATATTTAGGAATGATTTCAGCTAATAACTTAATATTGTTTTTTCAAAAAAAAAAATCGAATATTAAACTTCTGTCAACATGTCGATATTACTATTGATATTTTCATAGGTTTGACATCAATAATTCAATTATATCATAAAAAATTTTACTAAACACAAAAAGATTAACAACAAATTATCACACTAATGTAAATACAATATAAATAAAAACATCTTAACTAGTTTAAAAATCTTAAAAAGTTTATTTGTCCATTTAAATATGTTTTTTGAATTTTTTTTTTTTTTTTTTTTAACTAAACAATTTAAAATGAAGAAAAGAAACTGGTATATTTGTATAATAAAATTGAGGATAATTGTTTTAAATGAAAATGAATACAAATACACTAAAATATTTCGGTCTCTTTTTACTGTAATTGTAAATAAGCGCTCATTGTTACTATATTTGGAAAAGAGGCCAATTGCCAAAATTGATGAAAAGGAGGGAAGTTTACTGAGAAAATCAATGATGAGGCGGCCATTGCAGAACCTTCCAGACGAAGGACTCTCGAAGTAAGTTTCTCCATAAGGCAACAGGAGACTGAACCCCTTGCCGGCGAGGAGCTCGCCGGTGTCGGAATTCGAATCGCCGAAGTTGAACACTGCTGGATAATCGAATCCACTCGAATTTCCAGAGGGGAAAATCGTCGAACACATTGTGAGCATCAGCGGAATAGAGAAGAATTTGGTTAAAGAAATCGCCATGGCCGATCCTATAATTCAGAAACAGAGTAGGATGATTCTAATTAATTTATTATTCTGGCGGGATTTTATCGGCGGAGAAAGAGGCTTAGGGTTAAATTAAAGGGAAGGCAAAATGAAAGGTTGAAGCAAAGCTTTCTCGTCCGCTAAATCTAAATTCACACACTAACTTTCATCTATCGCCAAAATTCTGTAGAGAAGTCGAATCGAAAATAATGGTGGTTTTAAAGCAGAGCAAAAACTAGTTGTTATAATTTTAACCTTATTTGCAATTTAGTCTCTTCACTTTTCGAAATTGTGTTATTGCCTATATATTCACGAAACTTTTTTAATAGGTTTAATTAGAGTTATATTCCACGCCTTTCCGATTCGCGGGGTTAATTAGAAGAATAAGGTAATTTTTTAAAAAAAATATTAAGCAAAAGGGGTATATTTCAAACTATTTAGGAAAATATGATTTTTTTTTTTTCATTTTTTTTGTCTTGTAGAAGAATGTGTTGATTCAAAACAAACGCATCCACCTTGAAAATTGTGTCACGTTTAAAAAACATTTGAAAAAGTAATGGAAGATTAACGGGGAGTTTAATTAAGTCATGGACTCCAAAAATATCTTGTAGATCCAATTTATATGTTTTCAACACTTTTTTTAAAAAAAAAAAATCCAGACCCTATCGAACTTAGAATTAGAGGTTTCGAATATTATTATAGAAAATTTTCACAAATAGAAAAAATGTCAAACTATGTACAAAAATAACAAAAAAGAATACTGATAAACTTCTATCAACGTCTATCTGCCAGCATCTATCTGTATCACAACTATCTAAAAGCAACAAAACTTAAATCTAGCATCGAACTTCATGGGTAAATCAATTTTGAAACCAAAACTTAACAGGTCTTCAAGAATCAAACAAAATTAACCCAAAACGCTCAAAATCTTATCTCTAACGACCAAAAATCTGGCGAACTCTAGCGTTAGCGGCGACAAGATAGCAGGACGAGGATTGGGCTCCACAGATCTAAGAGTTAGAGGAAGAGAGAGAGTGAATAGGGTAGATAAAGGGAAATCGGTTTACTTATGACGACGTACTATCAGATCTGCAATATAGACCCAAACAACGATGGTTCGACAGTTGGGCATGAGTGCAATGGCGGCTAAACATTAAAGTGTGTGAGTTAGAGAGAGATCGAGATCGACCAAAACAAAAGAAGAAGAATACGGAGAAGGGGGAAGACGGAGAAGGAGGAAGATGATTAAATTTTGCTATTTTGTGTAAATAGTTTTCCTTCTTTTTTTATTTTTGAAAATCCCTTTATTATTATATACAAAATTCGATTTTATATTTAATAGATTGATTAATTTTAAAAAAATTGTAACTATATGTCAATGTCTATGATATATTAAATACAAAATTGTTAATTTAGAAAACTATTAAACAGTTTAAAAGTTTAAGGACCTTAATTTATTAGATATCTTAAAGTTGAAATATCTTATAGACACAAACTCAAAAGTTCATAAACTAAGCTTATAAATTAACTTTTTTTTCACATATTAAAAAAAAATTGAAGTAGAACGATATAGGATGTGGGGAGTTCTGATGTCTGGAGAGTTATGATGTTTGGAGAGCTCTATTCGAGTATGATCGAGCATGTTCAAGCATTGAGATAATATACGATACATGGAAGAAAAATGACAGTGAGATACAAACACATTTCGAAATGGACCCACAAACAATTCAAATCGGTGAGATAGGATAATGAGCCTCCAAATACTAAGATGATATAGGATGTAGGGCCCTCAAACAACCCCTAAAAGGTTTTAGTAAATAATATTTCTACTCCTCACATATAATTAATGTTAGTTCCATTTTAATTTTTTTCTTAAATTTTATTTTATTATTATTGTCTCAATTCTTTTATTAAGGTACATTGTGTGTATATAATATATACATGAGAACATTTATTAAGGTATATTTTTTATAGTCTTGAAATATGCAAGTTCATACTCTAAACTTTAGCATGCATCTAACATAGGTCACACTATTAGTCAAGTTAAAATTTAAAAGATATAACATTAAAGGAAATGCCATTTTGAATGGGTCAAAATGAACAATAATGTACATTGAATTAATATTTGAATTTCAATTAGAAATGACAAGCAACATTTTGTATACGTTAGATACATTAATACAAATCTAAAAAATGTTTTACCAACTTAGGTAAATCAATGGATATAAATGATTTTTTTTTTTAAAAAAAATAATATAGGTACTAAATCAAGTTTGAGTATGACAAAAAGAAAATGTAGCTAAAATTTTACGTTCAAGGGGATATCCATTAAAGTTAAAGTTTTATATCAAAGTTTGCTAAGAAAAGAAAAGGACATTTTTACAAGCAAAATAGTTGTTCAAAATTTTCCTTCCATTCCAAGGGGCAATTTCTTTCTCGTCTATTTTCATAAATTGGAAAATTGTTTTGCTTCAATTTAAGGGTCTTAAAATGGAAGAAACAGAAATAATTTTCAAGATGAAAAATATTACTAGGTGAGCATCAAAATAATTTTCTATTTTGAGAAGATTTCATTCAGTTCAAATTATGTATGTTTTGGATAAAGTTTATATATTACAAGCTTTCCAAAAAAAAAAAAAAAAAAAAAAAAAAAAAAAAAAAAAAAAAAGACGACAACGACGAGGACTATTAACACAAAATAGTAAAATTTAATTTTCTCTTGATAGAGGCGGATAGAAACTAATAGAAGACTATCATTGATACTATGTGATAGATGTTCATAGAAATCTATCGGTGTTTATTAATGTTTTTTTTTCTTTTGCTATTTCTGTAAATAGTTTGACATTTTTTTTTTTTTATCTGTGAAAATTTTCATATATATTAATTAAAATAGTATATACTAGAGTTAAAATAGAGGGTAATTGTTTTAAATAATAAAACTGCTAGAAATATTTTTTAAATATAACATAATACCATTGATGTGATAGACAGTGATAGACCAATACCTATCAGTATCTATTATTGTTTATTACTGATAGACAGTGATATTTTGCTATATTTATAAATAAGTTGGTTCATTTTCCTATATTTGAAAATAATTTTTAAATATATCCATTTGGTCCCTATATTTTTTAAAATATAATTATGGCCATTATTTTATAGATAAACTTACCACGTGTATTTATTGTGGAGGGCGGACCATAACAAACATTCAATTTAACAAGAAATCTGAAGATATGATATAGTTCTAATTTCCTTAAAAATGAAGTTTGAGTAATGATTTCATAAAGATTTTCAATTAGAGAGATATTTTTATGGTAATTTTTTTTAGTTTATAAGTGGAGAAAAATCTTAGTAGTATAACTTTTTAAATTGTGTTTCTATATTTAAAGAAAATTAGGTCCCATGATTGAATCATTTAGGTCCATTTTTACTCGATCTATGGGATTATGCTATAACACATAAAAACATTATAACACATAATAATATATTTTTTTTAATAGAACAATTTGAGAGTGAAAAAATTCAAACATTTGACCTCTTGATCGAAAATGTGCATGATTTATGACATTTAAGCTATGCTTAGATTTTGCTGTAACACATAAGCTTTAATATCATCTTTAGTTAGAAAGAAATTGTCTTCTTGGTAACTTTAAATTTTGCATCTAATTTGTCCTTGAATTCTTAATTTTGTATCTAATAGGTCATTGCATATTTAAACATTTGTAGATATGTTAATACGTTGACAAAACTTATGGTCTTATAAGAAACGAAGTTTAAATTTATGTGTAATAAGCCAATTTTTTTAAAATGAATATAATGTTGATCTACCGAAAGCAAAAATGAAAGATATCCTCATTCGCCACCAAAAAATGTGGTAGCTCTAAATCTAATTAGCCAAATATGTTAGCCATTTTTCATTGTTTTTTCTTTCCGCTATTCTTCACAATTTGCCAAAAAAAATTTAGAGATTTCACCTACTTCACAAGCAATATTTCATAAATGTCCTAATAGTTAAGTATATTCCATAACTAGATTTTTGCAAAAATTTGAGACAATTTTAACCTTTTGATATAATCTCTCATATTTAATTTTCGTATTATTTTATGACTAAAATAATTTTTAAAAAAGCAATCTAAGTATAGTATGAATTCTTTATAGATTTTAGTTTTCTAATAAAAATTAATTACACTATATGTCATCATTAAAATGGAATGTAGATATTTTATTATATTTATTAACTAATATGGCATATATTCCTAGAATTAAGGAATACGATATGATAGTTACATTTTTTCCTTGTGTACGGAATCTGATTTCTTCTTTTGCGTCAGGAGTTAAAAGTATATTTAATATACTACAATATATATGCTCACTGATATTATATCATCCTTTATTATATATTGTGATTTATTTGCCATATTTTTGTAATATTACACTATTTTAGTGAAAGTTGGTTATGAACGTGAAGCTTATTTAATATATTACAATGTATGTGATTACTGGTTTTGTAAATTTTATTATACACTATGATTTATTTGCCATATATAATACAATATATATATATATATATATATATATATATATATATGATATATTCAAACGATAGAATTAATTCAGTTGAGAAATATTTATTTAATATATTATAATGTATATATACATGATGATGTTGGATGTTTATTATATATCGTATTTTATTTGGCATAGATTTCTTTTTAATTATATGGATTCCAGAAATGAAAATCTTTAAGGGGTGTCTGATAAATGGGTATGAGTTATTAAGTTGGGTGGTATTTATTACCCATGTTTGTTAAGCCCATAAAGAAAACGTATGGGTTATTAAAACCTCTTTTTTACCCACTCAAAACTCTCATTTTTTATCCCCTCAAAACTAGACCTTTTATATTAATATGGTTGTTTTTTACTAGGGAAATAAGGTTGTTTTGAAACTTATTAGAGAAATATTGTTGTTTTGGGAGATCGAGGCTAGAAGTCGAGGGTTGAGGATTCGATTAATATAGAGGTCGAACGTTGAGAACTCGACAAACCAATAAAAACTTGGAAACAATATGTATATTAGGGTTGTCGAAGGTTGAAGTTTCGACATACATAGGTCGAACATTAATCGAACGTTGAGAACTCGACAAACAAAGAAAAACTTGGAAACAATATGTATAAAGGGTTGTCGAAGGTTGAAGTTTCGACATACATAAGTCGAAACTTCAACCCTCGACAAGTGAAATCTCGCTAATTTTTTGTGATGGGGATCTTGCTCTAGAAGAAAATCTCGCTAATTTTGTGATGAGGATCTCGCTCTAGAAGGGGATCTCACTAGAAATGTGGGCTGAATCTGCTGGTAAGGTGAGCATCGCTAGGAAAGAAATGCTCTCGCTCATGAGCGAGATCCTCATTGTTTTTTTAGTATTTCTATTTACTTGACTTTACTATTTGTATTTACTTGACTTTACTACCAACGTGGCTGCTACTTACTTTCAACTAACATTCAAATTAATTTCACTCTTTAATAATAAATGTACTCAACTCTCTCCAACAACCACTCAACCACTTCTTTCTCCCTCTTCTATTTATAGATGACTTCCCATTCATACTTTTTATATTTCCACTGTCTTTCTTTACTATGGGTGTTAAACTCTTTAGTTCAAAAACTCCTTAGTTCAATTTATTTTATTTTATTTCTAATCTAACTATCATTATTTTGTGTTTCTTGTAGGGTCCAAACTAATTGCACAAATCATTCTTAATTAGTTTGAGGAGGTTTGTTATTTTGAGGTTCAGAGTATTCCTTTTTTTAGGACTTATTTTTTTATTTTTATTTTTTATGGAAATATGTTATTTGTTAATTGTTGGTCACATTTTTTTGGGAATACTAGTTCACAAATTTTTTTATTAATGGTTGGCGACATTATATTTTTTAATCTGATACTTCTCAATTTTTTTATGAATTATAGGTGAAATAGTACTGTTATGTAATTTTTTTTTATCTAATAATACGTTCATTTCAATGGGTGAAAAACAATAAGGATCTCTCATGAGGAGGATCTCGCTCATGAGGATCTTCATGAGCGAGATCCTCATTGTTTTTTTAGTATTTTATTTATTGACTTTACTATTGAAGACCTATTTTATCTTTACTACCTATAAAGATGGATACTGTTATTGAAGACCTCTTTTCGATCATGAGAATTATTTCGCACTCTCAAATACAGTTGTTCATAACACTAACCACGTTATTGAACAACTACCGAAGGATAGAGAGACAACTGACATATGCTAGGCACTGCATTAGGCAATTGACCTTCTTTTACCTAATTTACGAGAGTGACTTGACATGTCGTGAAAGCACCCGAATGGATAGACGTACCTTTACGATTCTATGTAATATGCTACGGTCGACTGGTTGTTTGGAACCAATAAGATGTATGGACGTCAAAGAGATGGTTGTGATATTCCTACACATTCTTGCACACGATGTCAAGAATCGAGTGGTACGCATAAACTTTTCGAGGTCTGGTGAGACAATTTCAAGATATTTCAACGCAGTTCTTAGGGCAGTCTTACAACTTCACACTGTTTTGTTAAGAAAACCAGAACCGATCACAAATACATGCACCGATGGAAGATGGAAGTGGTTTCAGGTACAAAAAGTACTCAGTTTTTTATATGAATACGTCATAAATATGCATGCAACGATAGATTTTTTTTTAATTCATTCTGATCACTTGAGAGAAACAGAATTGTCTAGGTGCGCTAGACGACACATACATTAAAGTGAATGTTAGTGTCGTCGATCGACCTCGATATAGGACAGAAAGGGAAGAGATTGCCACAAACGTTCTTGTGGTGTGTGATCAAAATGGGGAGTTCGTCTTCGTTTTGCCAGGGTGGGAAGGGTCTGCAGCCGATTCAAGGGTTCTTAGGGATGCGGTTTCGCGACCGTACGGATTGAGGGTTGTATTATAATATAGGTTATTTAAACATGCGTACATACCACAACACATGTGCATGACATTTCGAAACGTGTATAGGATACTATTACCTATGTGATGCTGGATACCCCAACGCTGAAGGATTCTTGGCGCCGTACAGAGGGAACGATACCATATCTCTGATTGGCGTGGAGCAGGAAACGCACCGACAACTGCAAGAGAATTTTTCAACATGAAACATTCTTCAGCAAGGAACATTATCGAGCGAGCGTTTGGGTTGCTAAAGGGGCGGTGGGCTATTCTTAGGGGAAAATCATTCTACCCAATACAAGTCCAATGTCGAATAATAACTGCATGTTGCCTTATTCACAACTTGATCACAAGGATATGGGAATCGGTGCAATGCTTGACGTGCCCGATGAGGAGAATTCTGCATCAGTTGGTCTTGATGGGGATCATATTGAATTTGTTGAATCATCAGAGGAATGGACCAAGTTCAGGGATGACTTAGCGGTTGAAATGTTTACTCAATGGAAAAGAGCCTGATTATTCAATGTTCATTGCTTACTTTTCTTTTACTACTGAATGAAATTTAATTATGGAACATTCCAAGTATGTCGTGAAAATGTTTTGTGCCAAGACTCTATGTGAACAAGTTAAATTGGAACATATAATTTCAGCAGTTTATCCTTTGTTTGTGCATGTGTTTAATTTATAGCATCTTTTCATTCAACAAACGTATGCATGCAGCATAATGGCAGGTAATGGTAAGAGGTCTAAACACGTATGGTCGAAGGTGGAGGACGCTAAGTTGGTGGAAGCTCTATTGTATTTGGTGGAGACCGGTTGGAGGTCCGATAATGGGACGTTTCGACCAGGATACCTACAACACTTGGAGCGAATTCTACATGAGAAAGTGCCGGGTGCGCACTGAATCAGAACACCATTGAGTGCAAGGTGAGGTGTAAACACCCTCGGAGGTTTTTTTTCAAGAATGAACTTTCGAGGACGAAAGTTCTTTGAGGAGGGAAGAATGTAACACCCCCTGAGTTTTTTTTTTTTTCAAGAATGAACTTTCGAGGACGAAAGTTCTTTGAGGAGGGAAGAATGTAACACCCCACACATTTTTTTAGTAATAATGTAATTTCAATAACATGTGTAATGATTAAGATAAGACTTAGGAGTTAAGTAAAATATAACTTAGTAAAGAGATTATGTTCCAATTGGACAGTGGAAAAAAAAAAGAGGTGTCTTGAATTTAGTGGTTTTATCAGAGATAAGTGTGAATGAGAGAAAAGTATCCAAGAAAGTTTACTCTTTTGGAAAGAGAAGAAATTTAATGTGTTCGAAACTCCTAGTTAAGTATGGTTTGAAGGCTTGATAAGAGGGGTTACAAGGTATTTGTTTTGGTGTAAAAGAAAATATCTAATGATCATGTGGGACTTTGGGACAATATGTATTAGATGGAAAGATAGCTTACATAGATGATTGGTATGGAACTTTGTTTTAACACAAGAATCTGTTACCAAAATAGAAGGTTGAGAAGGGATAAGTTAAAATGGAGTTACTAGTAACAGTAGATGTTCGAGAACTATTGATATGGTATGTTGAGGCTTCATTAGTTAAGACGTAAAACATTGAGGGCATTAGTAAGATTTAAGGGATTTTGACTTTGTGTGCAAGTGTTGGAAACATGAACTAGCAAGACCATCAATTTGATTGAGAAAAGAAAATAATCCAACTCGAGGTAGACAATAATGGTATATGCACAAAAGTAAGTAAGTTGGATCTTCCAATATAACCATTGGTATAAGGGATAGACTTGGCAATAAAGTTGAGTTGATAGTAAGAAGTTACTAAAAGTGGGTTTGGAGCATTACAAGATAGTATGTATTCTCTTGCATGGGCAATGAGTTAACTAGCTTTAGGGAGTACGAGTAATCCAAGCTAGGACTTATGAATCAAGAAGGTTTTATCGTTAAAAAAAATGACTTCAAGGATCAATTACGGTTATTACGAGGTTATGAAAATGTGTTATCAATTGACTTATGCTTTAGCATCCAGGGACTTCAAAATACCCTCGAAGTTTTTTTTTCAAGAATAAACTTTCGAGGACGAAAGTTCTTTGAGGAGGGAAGAATGTAACACCCCTGGATTTTTTTTTTTTTTTTTTTTTTTTCAAGAATGAACTTTCGAGGATGAAAGTTCTTTGAGGAGGGAAGAATGTAACACCCCAGAGTTTTTTTTTCTTTTCAAGAATGAACTTTCGAGGACGAAAGTTCTTTGAGGAGGGAAGAATGTAACACCCCGCACATTTTTTTAGTAATAATGTAATTTTAATAACTTTATTATTTGGAATTTCAGTAATTGTTATTAGTTGGAAGGCATTTTTGGAATTTTGGACTTCAAGTGTAAGCGCGAGAATTTAATTGTTGGCATGAAATTATTCAATTTGAAATTTAAATTGAAAATTTATGGTAGGAATTATTTTCTTTTGAAACGAAAAGAAATTTAATAGTATAAAACGGAAAGAAATTAACTGTAATTATATTTACTTCCTTTATTATTATTATTATTATTATTATTGTTGTTGTTTTTTTTTTTATAAAAAGTCAAACCCCACCCCCCCTTTTCTTCCTCACGTTCGTGAGCCCGTCCGACGCCGCCCTAAGCTGTCGCATCAGTTTCTTCTTTATGACCTCCGTCTACCACTGCTCAAGCGTCGTACCCTTTTTCTGTCACTGGATCTATCGATTTGGGTAAGATTTCTGCCGTTTGGGTTGTATTCGGTTGATTCTTTAATATTCATTTACTTTTGGCATCAATTGGTTGATACCCATTGTGTTTCAACTTTGGATTCAAGTTTGTGAAGGTATTGAGGTGTTGTTCAGCGAAGTTGGAGTTTGTTTTAGCAAGTTTTGATAAATTTTATGCTTTGATGACCCTCTTGTGGATTAATTTTGGATGTAGAGAAATTTTGGCAAAGTCATTTGGAAGTGATTTTTTGACGAAGCTACATATGGATAATTTATTTGAGACATTGGTAGTGAAGTATGTATTTGATTCAAGCTTTAATCATGAAAGCCTAATTTCAAATTATGATTAGGGGGTTGATTCAAGAATTTTATTCAAGATGAAGAAGAGTTTGGTTTGCTAATTATTTGGACTTAAAATTGGAGGTTTGGAAGGTGAATTCGAATTGGACCACACCTTAGATAAGATTATCTGGAAATATTTTGTAATATTTGGGTGTTTGGAATTTGGCCTTAACTATTAATTTTAAAGCTTGGTTTATATTTAGGCTTGATTAAGGATTCAAGAATTTCACAAAGATTCAATTGATTTTTGGTTCGACCTAATATCAAGATAAATAATCTTACTACTGGAACTGCCCACGGGCCAGACATTAGATGTATGCTAGCATGTTAAATGAAGGTTATGGCAGAATGACAGCATGAAAGATTGATAGTATAACATGATTAAAGTATGTTTTGTTACGAGATCCAAATTATTTATTTATGCGCATAGGCACTTGAATGCTAGCATGAGATGGTATGTGATTCCATATGGTTGTATTTAATTTGTTGATGTTGAGGATTGTAAGACTGGTTACAAGGATAATTTTGACAGTTCTGAGATTTAATAGACCCACTACAAGAATTTTGGGCTTTAATATCAGTTGAAAAAAGTGAAATCGGATGTATAATGTCGGTTTTGTTTTTTTTTAAAAGCGGATCTTTAATGTCGGTTTAAAATTGACATTGTAGGGGTAGCTTTAATGTCGGTTTTAAATCGACATTAAAGACCCACTTCACTTTTTCCTTTCATTCTCACACTTCCCTCTTCAAACCCTATTCTTTTTCACTCCTCTCTTCTAAACCCATATCTGCTACTCATTTCATTTCTCACTCCTCTCTTCCAAAGTGGATTTGCTGGTCGTTCCGTCGGATCTGCTGTTCGTTTCGTTCGTGTGTCTCCAGATCTGCCCGCATCGTTCACATGTCTCCAGATCTGCTGCCATCATTCGCCAGATCTGTCGCCGTCGTCGTTCGGCGTTCGTTCCATCGTCGTTTATCGTTCGTTCCGCCACCGTTCATCGTTTTTTCTGTCGTCGTTCGTCGTTCGTTCCGCTGCCAGATCAAGTGTGCTTCTTTAAGTTCAAGATATGTTCTTTCTTATGAATAAAATCTTTAGACTAGATCTCTCTCTTGTTTCGTTTATAGCATCTTAGAAATGGTTAAAACAATATGACAGCAAAAACTAGCTGTATTTTGAAGAGAAAGTTATAATTTTCTGTTATCTTTACCAATCTGGGTAATTTAATGGATATTCGAACAAGAGTATGTAATTTTTTAACATAAATTTTGTTGTTGTTACTATTAACACCAATAATGGATAGTTAGTGAGTTTAATGTATTGGTTGGGAATTAGAAACCATGGCTGCGGAAGCACCAAGCTGGGCTGACCAATGGGGAGCTGGAGGCATCGGTGCCATGGAAGAAGACGATGACAATAAAGCCAAAGGTGGTTGGAGCTCAGACAAGAAGGGTGGTTCTAAGCCTGGATTTGCAAAAGCTAAGGCGGTGACCGTAGCTGGTGCCAAAAAGATAGGAAGTGGAATATCTAATGGCATCGAGTGGATCATGAACCCACGCAAGAAAAGCTCTAAGTAAACTAGGAAGATTTGTCTCGACATCCTTGGCACCAGAATAACAGAGAGAGAGATAGAGTTCTACCCTTTTAGGTGAGCCATGAAGTTGTCTATTGCTGGTATATTCTCAACGTATGGCAACATGTCTGTTTGTTTATTTCCTCACACAGTATCTATACAAATATTGCTATTAGGACATCTTTTCATACAATAAAATTTGTGTGTTCATATTTAATGGATTGCTTCGTGAACATAGTTCTTATCCTTATCTTTTGGAATTGTTATTAGGAAAGTGTTCACAACATCTTCAGATCTATGCATAAAGCATGATGGTATGGAATGTTGTGTAGACCATTTGACATTCTCCTGTTGCTAGCAGAACTACATAAATAACCCATAAAACATCAATTAAATTTGTTATCTGTGACTCTGATTATGGTGGATGAAAATTTTGCAAGTATTTGTTGGTTTTTCTTCCCTCTCTTGGATTAATGACTTAAACGCTTAGTTTAATCTTGTTCCAGCCTAGACTCAGAGTTCTTGGCTTCTACTTCCAATAATGGATAGGTAAGAGTTTGGAAGACTGATGATGGAGTTCTTATAACTACTTTGACCCAGAGTGCGGTATGGTAGATATTTTTACCTGTTATTTTGTGTTTATTGAATTTTCCTCATAATTAGTAACATGTTTATTTGGATTGTTCAGGATGAAAAAATTGAGCTCTGTCAATTTTCAAAGGATGGAACTAAACCATTTTTATTTTGTACCCGTCCAAACAGGTACGACTCTTTCAGAACTCATATTATCAAGCTCCAATAAAAATGGTTTAGATATCAGTAATTGGAAAAGAATTGGGTATAAGAGCTTGCATAATGTCCACAACCTTTGGTTGCTTTTCGAGTGTTCAATAGAAATGTTGGAAGCTGAAGCTTATTCTACAAACTATACGCTTGGAATCGTGTTGAATGCTTGTTGTTCCTTACATTTGGGAGTTTGCCTGAACGAGCAGTTTCAACTAATGGTTGAGGGCTTGCAATTAGACTTGTGGAGATAGGCTTATTGTTATTGGTGGACCAAGGGCCATAGGGGAAGCTTATATAGAACTCAATTCATGGGTTCCAAGTGAAGGACCTCCAAGTTGGGATTTGCTTGCAAGGAAGCCATCCATAAAACAAGGAAAGGCGCAGATGCTTCAGAGGTTGATGCTGATACACCCAATATGAAGTCAGGCATCGACCATTTTAACTATGAGGAAATTGATCCTATTAAATCTAACGCCTTGAGTAAGTGTTGTCTTTTTCTTTTTTCTTTTTTTCTTTTTTCCTTTTGACTTTGTAAATCGGTGGTTTTTTCCCTTCAATTTCTTGGATTATATTCTTATCATCATGTGTTTGATAATTTATTTCGTGCCTTCCAATTGAATTTTCTCTCTGTTGGAGGGAAGGGGACAAGGACATGTGGATTAATTAGTATTTTTGTGGTGAACTGTTAATATTACCGTCACTTGTCAAAATTGCTTTCTTGACTTACTTTCCAATGGTTTACACAAGATGTTTTAATTCATAAGTCTTGTCAGATTTCAGGGCTGAAAATACAGTTAGCTACATGTCGTGGTTGTTTGTTCCACAATAGTCCATCTGTGCTCAATTTGAATCATGCCTTTTTGAGTTAATCCTACTAGTGGCCGCTTTATTTTTATTGTGTGGTGGTTTAATATTTGGTGATTGATTCTTGTTAACAAGAATTATTAGTACAGGAAGTTCACTTTGGGAAATTGATAGTCTTCGACACCATTATTGTCCTCTTGTTTCAAGGTATGCAGTTTAATATTGATCCAGAAACTTCTGTTGCTTTGGATTTCATACTGAAAACTAGTCCTTATGTTCTTGTAGGTTAGTTTTGTCCCTTGAGAATGATCTGACTGTGAGATCAAATACAACAGAAATCAATGTTAAAGATTTTATGTGGTGGTTTAATATTTGGTGATTAATCCTTGTTAACAAGAATTATTGGATTTTGTCCCTTACCACGTGCCATTCCTAATTGGACTTCCAAGCGGAACAAAGAGGTGACATTTACTTGTATTAGTTTTTCTTTAGTTATTCAGGTTACTCATTAATACAACTTTTGAAATAAATTTTGTTTTGCTTTTTGTGAATTGAGGTGTAGCAGCCAGCTGTACACATTTTTTTTTTAGTTTCTAATATATGACTTTGAATTTGTATTTTATAGAAATTTAATGAATTTAACTTCAGTGATGGGTTGTCTTGATTAATAGCCTGCGAGTTGGGTTAACTGGTTTTTGAAAGGATGCAAAATAGGACTCACAATGAAACGAGTTGAATCTCTTATTATTTTGGGATTTTTATGAGTTGCTGTTGTTTCTTGCAACAGCAAGGGATTCAGGCAAAAATTGTTCCTGGTAAGTGCATTTTTGAATGCTTGTAGTTTTAAGCACAATTTCTAAGTGTTTTCAAGTGACTCTAATGATATGAAAATCCTGTTTGAGAAATTATAGTGTGCTTATTTCTCTTTGGACTATATTGGATTAGAATGTAACACCTGTTTATGACTCATGGGTACTATTTATTTATAGTTTAGATTTGATTCAAGGTGCTCGAGTTTGTAGGTCGCACTATGGTAGTTTGTGGGTTATTTATGCACTATGGTAGTCTTTGTGACAACTTTTGAGGTTTGAAGTATATTTTGAGCTAAATTTGCTAATTGATGTATGTGTTCTTGAAAATTTTCTATCATCTTCATATCTCATATCTAAGTAACCAAGCTTCTCTTCTTCAAGATCTTGAAAAAGAAGATTCTCTCATTTATTCAACTATTGAGTTTTCTTGTTTTGCAGATGCAACAAAGGAGTAAATATTTGGTATCGCAACCTCTTTATGCTTTTTCTTGAGGAACTTTAGATCCAACACATTCACTACAAGAATTTTGCCTTGAATGTACCATTTATGCACATTCCCAATAAACACAGTTAGTTGAATATGAATTCTTATCACATTTTCACTTTCAATCCTTTGTCTTAAACCTTTTTTGTTTGTGATCCTTTGAACAACAGTGGTCAGACAAAGATGCCTATAACTAGACACTTTTGAAGCTAGGGGGTTGGTTCAAGAAGAATTATGAAGGGATCTATACTTACCAAGTGGAGAGAGACAGTAATCTCATAATGTTTGTATTACTTGTAATTTGTGTTCTCAAGGCCTGAATTATTGTACCTTTTAAATTATAATTTTATAGCAGAATTTGTGGATTAAATGTAATAGATTTACAATCCATACATGAATAATATGTCATAGCCACAACGTTCAATGATGATGTGTCATGTTATACTTTTTGACCAAAAAAATGGATTCGGCAACGGAATTTAAAAAAAACGGACAGATTCGAGCTTCAATGTCGGTTAATAATTAAAAAAAAGAAGGCTTTAATGTCGATTGCAACTGACATTAAAGATCTTTAATGTCGGTTGGAAATTTCACTGAAGGTCTTTAATGTCGGTTGCAGCCGACATTAAAGACCTTTAATGTCAGTTGCAACCGACATTGAAGGCTGTGTTATTAAAGCCCTTTAATGTCGGTTTAAACCGACATTAAAGACAACCGACATTAAAAGGCTTTAATAACACTATCTTTAATATCGGTTGTCAACCGACATTAAAGCCCGAATTTCTTCTAGTGACCGTTTAGATAAGATATATGAACATGTGATAAGATGACTGAAGCATGTTAATGTATGAGCATGATTTAGAATTTTATGAAATATATTAAAAGGACGATTGGGCATGACCCTAAATTATGAGTTAAGCGACACTACTACAGAAATGTCTTAAAGTTAGGTGAAAGTTGGAGCATTTTGTTGATATGCTTATTATGTGATTTATTATGAAAGTGTGTAAGTTATATGATGTATTATGAAATTTCAAATGTTTGATTGTTACATGAGTTAGTGCATGAAAGTGATGTACTAGAGTGGATCCATTAATACTAGATTAATTACGTATGTTGAGGTAAACTAGCCTAACCTTGATTAGGAGATTTTTTAGAAGATTCATGATTAGGTGAATGTTATATGTAATATGAAGTTAGATTTAATCTCTTTTCCTTTCCAGACTATGTGACTGCATGAAAATGATGCACTTCCAAAAGTGCTAGTACATGAAAGAGATGTACTAGGGCTGGTGTGTATGAAAGTGATACATACCTAGAGGGTACTGAGGTGTACGACAGAGGTATACACTCAATGGGTTATATGTATACGAAAGAGGTGTATGTCTAACCATGTGTACGAAAGAAGTACGCATCCCTACATTTATAGAGAGGATCTGGGGTGTACGAAAGAGATACATACTCAGTGGGTCATGTGTATACGAAAGAGGTGTATACATAATTAGATGTACGAAAGAGGTACATACTCAGTAGGTTAGGTGTATACGAAAGAGGTGTATACTTAACCAGGTGTACGAAAGAGGTATACATTCAGTGGGTTATGTGTATACGAAAGAGGTGTATACATAACTAGATGTACGAAAGAGGTACATACTCAGTAGGTTAGGTGTATACTTAACCATGTGTACGAAAGAGGTACACATTAAGTGGGTTATGTGTATATGAAAGAGGTGTATGCATAACCATGCATATGTAAGAAATTGTGTTTCCTTCGGGATTCACCAGAAGTTGTGGGTCCTACGGGACTTACTAGAGATAGTGGGCATACTTAACTACAATAGAATAGAACTCAGTTTTTCATGTATGTATGTGTCCCATGAGGACTAGAGCAATTTATATGTTTCACCAGAGGTGGGTATCTAGAGGACATAAATGCCCAGCCTGACCCCAGTAGTGGGGTTACTTACTGAGTATTTTATACTCATTCTTTCTCATGTTGTTGTTTCAGGTAAGGGTAGAGATGCACCGACGATGGACAAGCGGAATTCGTGATTGAGCCACTAGGACTAGTTTTTACGCTTCCGCTCATAAGATTTAAAGTTCTTTTCATGTTCCTCTTAACTTTTAGTTTTGATGCTTAAAACTTACTTTTAAGAATTGTTTTTCAGACTTATTTATTGTTCTTTATGATTTATGGGTACCCTACTATTATTTTAGTATTTGAATTTAATGAAAGACTTTTGAACTTATCTTATTTAATTAGCATTTATTTTTCCATAACCGAGTGTCGTTTTGAGTTCCATGCATGCATGTATTTAGTAACAACCTAACTTAAGTCCTAGGGGGTCGGGTCGTTACATGAGAAGTCTGAAGAAACAATACAACGCAGTATCAAAGATGTTAAGTCAGTCGGGGTTCGGTTGGAACGAGGAGTTCAAATGTGTCCAGGTGGAGAGGGAGATTTTCGATCTTTGGGTTCGGGTAAGATTCTAGAAAAAAAAATGTACGGGTACATGTTATAATATAAATATTAATAATGTGTATGTGTATCAATGTAGAGTCATCCCAATGCGAAGGGGATGTGGAACCTCTCCACCGTATTTAGGAAAGACAGAGCAGTAGGGCAATCAAGTGAGGACCCATCATGATGGCGACAAATGCATTCAGAGAGTTTGAAGATGAGATTCGACTTGGATCACAGGACTGTCACACACCTGAGGTTCGTCAGACAGAATCACCATTAAATCAAGATGAAATAGATGAAGAGCCAACAGAGCAATCTATAGGTAGAGCGAGTGTACCTGCCGAGTCATCTCGAGGTAGTAAGAGGAAGAGGCTATCATTCCAAGCTGAAATGATCGACATCATGAGATCGACTATTGAAATGCAGAGCACACACATGGGTAAACTTGCATTGTGGCAAAAGAAGAAGTATGAGCTGGAGTTCGGGCGTCGGAAAGAAGTAGTAAATGCCATATACAACATTGATGACTTGGATGAGGATGATCAGGTCACCCTTATTGACCTCCTTGTCACAGACATTCAGAAGACAGATTGCTTCCTTGCAGTACCAGAACATGCACAGAAGAGGTACTGCCTCCGTCTACTAGGAAGAAACATGTAGACTGACCACACCCCTATATTTTGTTTATAGTTCTTTTGGATAACAGCAAATGGACAATGGACTGTCATGTCAAAAAGAATGATAACTTTTGCATACGTCATGACATGTAATTTTTGTGTTTGTATTATGACACGGATATTATAAGTATTGAAAAGAACATATATTTTGTGAATTTTTTTTGGAAACGGCCACATGTTCGGTCGGTTCATATTATTTTTGTGATCTTATGAAAAATGTTACTGTACTACATCACATTCTCACCATCATAATCAAATGAAAAGTAATTATCCTATGTACAATTTCAATTCCAAATATACTATCCATATTATATAAAAATAAACTGTATGATATGTGAAATAATAAAGTTAAGTTAGCAAAATTCAATATATATACATACAATATACCAATTAGTAATTGGGATAATTACCTTCAATATATATACAAACATTCAATATATATACATACGATATACAATATACCAATTAATTGAGCATCAATATGAAATATATTTTGTTGGTATGTTTTACCGATTGAAGAGAATTAGAATTATTACAGTTTTTGAAAAGAATATATGAAAAATAATCTATTATGTTTTACAAATTGAGAAAAAAATTGAGATTGTCTAGTTTATGTCATAAATGATTTGAGAAAATACGTGTATATTTGAAAATTAATCAATAATAGCAAAGCATAAAACTAAAAACTAAAAGAATAAAATAAAAAATAAATAGAAAAAAATAGAACTAATCTCATTCACAAAAAACAGCATCAGATCTCCAACTCAACTCTACACAACAAATACAGACAATAATTACCAACTCAACTCAACTCTGCAAACAAACACAAACAATTTAACTCCCAGATAATTTAACTCTCCAGATAATTATTACCAACTCAACTCAACTCAACTCTCTACTTTTATTATATACCAAACACACCTTAAATGTTGAGACTTCCTTTCATGGTTGTGTTTGGAAAGATATGGTTTTGAAAAAAAAAAGTGTGGTTTTATTATTACTTTTTTCCATATGTAGCTTTTTGTATTTTCATGTTTCTAAAAGAGAATTGTCAGAATTTTGCAGGGGTGTAATAGACTTTTGAGCTTGAATTTTTTATGTAATATTCAAACACATTAGGTTATTAATAAAAAAAAAATGATGCATCTCAGAAATCCTTGTAATTGGGTCTATTTAATTAGGCTATAAGAGACTATAAGTGTAGAAAAAAAAGTCATACATATTCAGGGATGACAACAGAGAAAGGTGGAGCTAGAGATGCACTTCTATCTTCATGTCCATAGGGATTCCTCGTCCCTGTCCCATTACTCGTTTTGGGAGTTGGAGTTGGGATCAAGGAATCCCTATTTGAGTATTCGAGTCTTCCTAGGAAATTTTTTTTACTTTTTATTTTAATATTTTTATTATTTAGAATTAATTAAAATTTAATATTTATATTGAAACTGTAAATATTATAGGTAAAAAGTTAGTATTATTTTATATATATATATATATATATATATATTTATTTAAATAAATAATTAAAAAATATTTTAGATCATTTTATTATAAATTTAATAGAAAAATAAATTTATTATATTAAAAAATTATTTATTATATTAGAAAATTAAAGTTAAAAAATTAACTACAGTTTACATTATAACTAAAGCTATTGTTTGAGTAGTATATATATATATAATTAATTAATTAATTAAAATGTTTTAGTATTTTTTTGTTACTTTTATATATATATATAAATAAATAATTAAAAAAATCTAGAGCAAGGGTGAGGAACCTCTCTCCGTCTGACCCGAATATTTGATTTAAATCTTCGATTTAACCTCATATCCGATTAAATCAGGAATCTCCTAGTCCGATTGGATCGAGGTAGGAAAATTTTAGGGTCTGTTTGATTGGCAATCCAAATTTTGTTTTATGTTATCATATTTATTGAATTCAGTGAATATGTGTTTGATAGACAACTCGAATTCTGTTTTTTAAAACCGTTTTTCAGATTTTGCGATCCAAATAGTGTAAATTCTGAAAACAACATTTTTATGTCTTCATTGTGTCCAAATTTGAAATGCATAATTATTTTAAATAATGTTAAAAAATTAGAAATATAGTATATGTCATGTTATAAACTCAATTCAATTTTTTAAAAATTAAAATATTTATTATGTAATGCATTATAAATTAGGTTAAATTCCAAATTTAGTCCTTTGATTAGAATAAAGTTAAAAAGTTAGTCCATATAATTTTAAATTTTAGATTTTAGTTCCAATGATTTGATAGAATTTCACTGGTAGTCTTTATGGTTTGATAAACCCTTTTAAATAATCTCTACTACATAGACTATTCATGAAGCTTTTATCAAATCATAGGGGATAAATTCAAATTAATATAAGACCTAAATTTTAACTTTTTCTAAATCATAGGAACACAAATTTCAATTTATCATATAAATTATATATTATTAAAAAATAATAATTTTACATAAAATATGTTCATAAATAAATTAATATTAATTTATTATTAACTAATATTCGATGGATAACTATAGCTAATTTGTTATTATTTAAAATTAGAATTAAATTTAACATGATCTCTATTTTCATTTAATCCAATGTTTTTCGAATTCCCATTTTCAGATTCTCGGCTTCGGGTTTTGTTTGGATATTGGGCCCATCATTTCTCTACTGACACCCGACGAGCTTGTGCTCAAAACAGTCTGTACAATACGACTATCAACCATGGTGGAGGAACTTGGCATCGACGTTTCTGTTCCTCCTAGCCTCCATTTTCTCTCTGCTTTCCCTCGCGGAGTCAGCTGATTCCTTAATTTCCATGGCCAGGTATTACTTCACTTAACTTCGGCTGAAGAATGCTCTCTCATACTACCGCGCTTTCTATTACTGGAAATGGATGACCCATTTCTTCTCGTTTCGTTTATCTGGGTTTTTCCAATCGAGATGGATAATGTTTGTTTTTGTCTCTTTTAGGGAATTGGGTTGCGGGTTGGTGACCGAGACAGTGCAGAAATTCATTTGGGATCATTTCATTACCAAAGCTGTAGAGATTCTAAACCATTTCACTTCCATTTCATTGTTTTCACTGTTTTCATTGGATTCAATTTGAAGTCTCCACTAACTTTTCCCTTCGGATTTAAATTTTTGTTGGTTCCTAAGAATATGGAGAGTAACAGAATGTAGATGTTCTTTTGCATTTGTTGAATTGGATTCTATTGCTTTCTGCTATTGCAATGAAATTTGGTATTTGAGTTTACCGATTTCTCTGTTTCCTAGTTTTTTTCAGCAAGAAATGAACCATTTTCATGTACCGTATCTGAAGAAATTTCTGAAGAAACTAATATCTGAAGTTGAGTCAAGTCAAGTTGAAGTGTTGGACGAGTTTTATGAATTATTTTCTCATTACTTGGTTTCATTGAAGGTAAGGAAACACTTTACATTTATTCATTTGCACATGACATGAGAATCCCTTGGCTATTTTTCTTCTTTCTTCTTCTTGTTTTTTTTTTTTTTTTTGCTCTTGAATGGTAAGAATTCTTGTTTGATAGGATGAGAATCTGGGGAAAGAAACTGCAAGAATCTCCAAATTATTTATTTTCTTTTTCCAGATGGTAAGTAATGTCTTCATTTTTGAATTGTCCCGCGACCGAAGTAGTTGATAATTTGGTTTTGTATCCATGCTTACAAATATTGCATTAAATTGGTTCTTTAAGTTTATTTTTGTTGCCAAAAGTTGAGGAAATTTGTCGTCCCATTACAACGCTCTCTCTCAATATGCTTGAAGGTGATACAGGGAATGCTTCACACTCACAAGTTTGTTTAATTTATCTTATTTTCATCATGTGTTAGCATAACAATTTGTGGAGGATTTTGATCTTTAGAATTTCTCGTTATTATGCATCTGGTTTACATTTTTCCCTTCAAGCGTTGTGTGTGCTACATACATTGATATACTTGGAACATTGTTTTACCATCTGGATTATAGCTTATAGTTGGAACAGCTAAATATAACAAATTTCATGCATATCTTCCCTGTTAGGGCTGATATCCAGATTCCAATCTTTAGTGTTCCAGCCTTCCAGGGTATTCCCCTTTTTTTGATAGCTGACGAGGCATTCATTCTTTCATTCTCTTAATGAAAGAACAGTAATTTGTTTATTGATCATTGTATGACATGTATGTCTAGTTAATCCTACAATCAAATTACGAATTCAACTTTGATTGAAGTATTTTGATATACACCATTGACTAACTTTATCAAAATACGGTACCTTGGGATTTGAATACGAAGTCTAAATATAGGCCTATTGCTTCATTTCCCAAAAGAAGAAAAGATTGGTCTAAATGTAAGTCAAAGGCTTTTCACATATATTGATTAAAAAGTACCTGCAAAATCTTTTATGCTTTCAATTAATTCAATGTTTACAACTAACTCTATGGCAATTATTTAACTGTTATATTAAGTCGAGATCATCTTGCAAAGTTGTTTCAAGTCCGTAGTTCTTTGTGTGGTATAGGTGTTCAATCTGGCCTTCAAGTCTATATCTTTCAGTATTGATACTCTCGTTTCCAGATATTTTCTCGACAAGAGTATGCTTTGAGGTAAAGTAATTCATTTATTCTGCCTTAAACCTAGTCCAAAACTTCCTTACTTTCTGCCATCTGAACCATGGATATTAGATGCCTTGAATCTTGATGGCCGGTCATTATACTCTAATACTTTTTCTTGTTCCCTTTTGACGATTTAAGTCCTTTTCATCTTTTTCTATTTAATTTTTTTATTTATAAAAAAAGAAATAAGAGACACAAGTATCATTTATATCCTTTTGTGTTTAAAATGGCTATTCTGTGGAACCACAGATTTCTTCAACCTTACCAGTTAATTCAAATCTGCAGTAGATATTCAGCTTACAATTTTATTTAGTCTGAAGTGTTGGAAGTGTGTAATGGACACTCACAAATAAATAACCAACAAACGATTATTTGAGAGGAAACAAAAACACTTTTAATTGAAAGACTCTTCAAACTTGTTCACACTTTTGATTGATCTCTTTTTGTGTGTTCTTCTCTACACACTTGGATACATCAACAATGTCAATATCAATCCTATTTATAGGATTGTCATGGGTAAATTTAAATACATAACTCACATCCTAATTAAATATACATAGAACAATTAAAATCTTACACTTAATTTATGAGAAAATCTACTAAATTAACTCTTACATTAACATACTTAATCAACTCTCTTCTTTTGATTTTTTCAACTCTCATAAATTAATTCATCTATAACCTCTCATAAATTAATATGCTTAATTATCTACATGGATCGCAGTTGCATCATCTTGCAATATTCCAACTGTCTTAAGCAAATTCCTTAACCAAATTGCAGGATAAGAGGCTGTAGCAACATATTCTGCCTCACAAGTAGATAATGTCACAATAGGTTGCTTCTTAAAACTCTAAGTAAATGCAGTATTACCAACAAAGAACACATATCCACTTGTACTTTTTCGGTCATTAACATCTCCAGTCCAGTCACTATCACAATAACCTTCAAGCTTGAATTCTTTAGATGGAGAATAAAATAATCCATAATCAAACGTACCTTTGAGGTAACAAAGAATTCTCTTTGCCACTTTCAAATGAGTAATTGTAGGAGATTCCATAAATCGATTTACCAATTCAACGTTGAAAAGAATATCTGGTCGTGTGGAAGTCAAATAACTCAAACTTTCAATTAAGCTTTTGAAATATGAAGGATCAACATCTTCTTCTTCATATTTGGACAGTTTTATCCCAACTTCAATTGGAGTTGTGACAGGATTAGAATTGATCATCTTGAACTTCTCTAGAATTTTTCTAGCATATCGTTCTTGAGAGATAAAAGTACCTTCCTCTGACTACTTCACCTTAATGCCAAGATAATATGACATCAATCCAATATTTGTCATTTCAAATTCTTGGGTCATTGCCTTCTTGAGATCTTCAAACATACTTGCACAATTTCCAATAAAAATTAAGTCGTCCACATACAGATAAACCAACAAAATGTCTCCACGATCATTAGTCTTAATATATAGAGAATGTTCATAGGACATCTCAAATATCCATTGTCAAGAAAATATTTGTTGATTCTACTATTCCACATTCTAGGAGCTTGTTTACATCCATTTGAAAGATCTTCCAATTACTTTGAGCAACAATTGCAATTAATAACCTTATGGTTTCCAGGCAAGCAACGGGAGCAAATACTTCATCGTAGTCCATACCTTTTCTTTAAAAGTAGCCTTTTGCAACTAAACTTGTCTTATGCCTCTCTACTTCTCCCTTTTCATTTCTTTTGCCTTGAATACCTATTTGACACCGATTGCTTTCTTTCCACTTAGAAGAATAGAAAGTTCCCATGTATCATTCTTCTTTATGGCCTTTATCTCTTCATCCATAGTCTTCCACCTTTCATCTTGCAAAGCTTCTTTAAAATTCAAAGGCTCACCGTCACCAAATAGACAAAAAGGAGTAAGATTATTAATCTTTGACTTAACTTTTTAGTCTCATCATATATATCTCGTAAACTTCTTATGCCACGAGGTCCTTCACTTGAACTTGTAGATGATGAAGGTGTGCTTTGTTGTGGAATGATTGGCGACACTGGTGGTGTTGATGGAGAAGCAATGTCACTAGACTCATCATCATCATTAGGGAAAAGAAAAAACTTATAGTCTTTTGGTTCATCATTCCAATTCCATGTTGCTTCCTCATCAAACACAACTTCTCTATTTACCACTGTCTTCTCTATAGTAGGATTATAAAGCTTGTAACCTTTTGAGCTTGCATCATAGCCAACAAAAATATGCTTCTCACTTTTATCATTGAGCTTCCTACGCTTTTGATTAGGTATATGTGCATAAGCAATACTTCCAAATACTCTCAAATGAGCAATGAATGGTGTTCTTCCTATCCATGCTTGTTGAGGCGTTTTGTTCCACAAGCTTCTAGTAGGAGAACGATTGGACAAGTATACAACGCATTCAACAGCTTGTGTCCAAAATTCTTTTGGCATCTTCTTACTTTTCAGCATGCTTCGAGCTATATTGAGTATCATTCTATTCTTCGTCTCAACAACACCAATGAGGAGTCCATGAAACTATCATAGGCCGACGAATTCCATTTTATGTGCAAAAATCTTTGAATTCATTTGAAGTGAATTCTCCTCCCCTGTCTGATCTCAAGACTTTTAGGTAATAATCACTTTCTTTTTCGACAAGAGCTTTAAATCTCTTGAACATGCCAAATACTTCTGATTTCTCCTTAACAAAATAAACCCAAGCTTTTTCGACTGAAATCATCAATAAATAATAAGAAATAATTATTCTTACCAAAAGAGTTTGGTTTAATTGGTCCACAAAGATCAGTGTGAACTAACTCTAGCGGTCTCCTTGCTCTTGAAGAAGATTCTTGTGGAAAACTCTTCCTTGATTGTTTGCCATAATGACAACCTTCACAAGATTGATCTGGATGTTTGACATATGCCAGTCTTTTCACCATGTTCTTCCATGCTAATAGTCTCAAGCCATCAAAGTTCAAATGCCCAAGCCTCACGTGCCAAATCCAAAATGGATCTTTCAAACATGACTTCAAACATTTAGCAATATCAGTTTGAATGTTTAATAAAAACATTCTATTCTTTGTCATTTGCACTTTAGCAATCATATTATCACGCTTATCCCTTATCGAAAGATTATAATTTTTCATAAAAAATATTATAGCCTTTCTCTAAGAGTTGTCACAAACTCAAAATATTGTTCTTCACATAATAAACATTAGAGATAAACTCATGTTTCCCATTCTTCAAGTTGATCAAAATCTTCCATTTTCCTTTGACAGGAATTTTTGTGGCATCACCAAATATGATATTACTACCAACAGATTCATCAAGTTCAACAAACATTGACTTACATCCACACACGTGATTGCTTGCACCGCTATCAAGATACCATGCATTATTTTCACATGTTTATTTACCTTTGCATACTAGAAACAAAGATGACTCACCGCTTTCTTCATCTTTCTCAGTATAATTTGCATTTTCTTCTACTTTATTCTTGCGTTCCAAGGAATAATGGCCAAATTTATGACAGTTATAACATTCAACCTGTCTTTTATCATATCTTTTTTCATTATTTGATCTTTCTTCATTTGACCTCGAATAATTTTGTCTTCCACGACCTCTTAATGAATTAGAGTTTGAATTACTCTCATCAAATTTTCTTTGACCATAACTTTCTCGACCTTGACCTCGACCTCTGAAATCACCACGTCCACAGTTGTTACCACGTCTTCGACCTCGATTGCCTTTTTCTTGGTTATCTTTTTTATCTCTCAACTGCAACTTTGACTGGAAAAGTTGCTCAGTTGTTTGTTTGTTGAGAAGCTTCTCTTTATGGGCTGGTAAGGAACCCATAAGTTGATTAATGAACATTGTACTCAAATCCTTTGATTCTTCAATAGCTACAACGATGAGATTGAATTTTTCATCAAATGAGCGAAGTATCTTTTCTACCACTTGCTCATCATCTATTGTCACACCACTAGCAATCTTGAAGTATAATTTGAAATCGATTCAGATTCCTTCATATGTAGTGATTCATAATCACCTCTCAGTTTTTTTAGGCAAACCTTCTGATAGACCCCCCATATTTAAAAGGTATGAAAGAAAGGGCAAAAGGAAGAATAGAGAGAGGGGCTCAAATGTAAATGGGGAAAAGAATCAAATTAGTTAGAGGGGACCACCAAATCTATAACAAATCGGTTAGTAGTGGGGAAGTTTGTTAGTAGGGAGGGGGAAAAACAAATTAGTATAAAAGATAGGAATATAGAGGAGGAGAGACATCTTTTGATCTTGTAAAAGCCTAAGGCTGTATTGAGGGGGAGGACTCGACCTTCCTTGGCTATTTTGGGGCCAAAACAGTGGATAAATAATTGAGGTTCTATCATTTGGTATCAGAGCCATCCGATTCGTGGGAAAAGGGTATGGTGAAGAAGATGGAGGCAAGATTAACAGCTGTGGAAGAACAACTTACCTTGCTTCAAGTTGGAATGGAGAACAGAATGGATCAAAGGTTCGGAGAAATGCAGCAGATCATGGAGAGCTTGTTGACAGCGAAAATCGAAGCACTAGGAGAGTCAATGGAGCAGAAGATGATACGAGCACTGGAGGTTTGGTCGAAGAAATCAGAAACAACCAAGGAGATGGGGTCGGATTCATCAGAAAGAACAGTGACTGATAAAGGAAAGCAGCCGGCAAGTGAGGAAAAAGGAGAAAGAAGGGAGGTGCCCTTGTTGATATGCGATTGAGAAAGCTGGAAATACCAATATTCAAAGGAGAACCAGGCAAGGATCCAATGGGATGGTTCCATAGAGTCGAGAGGTATTTTATTCTGAATAGGTTATCAGAGAAGGACAAAATCGAGGCTACAATCTTGTGTTTAGAAGGAGAAGCTTTGAAGTGGCACCAATGGGAGGAAGAAAGGACTGCGACGGATACATGGGCCAAATTTAAGGAACAACTATTGCTACGGTTCTTACCAGTCAAGGAAGAGGACCGGAGGGCTCTGTTTCTCACCTTGAAGCAGGACGGTAGTGTGCGAGCTTACCGGCAGCGATTTGAGCAACTTTCAGGACCATTGAAAGACCTATCTGATGAAACATTAGAAAGCAAGTTCGTTAGTGGGCTGAAGGAAGACATCCAAGTCGAAATGAGAATGTTTAAGTTGATTGGAGTGAAAGAGAAGATGAGAATGACCCAAATAATAGAAGACACAGAGGAGGCCCGAAGAAAGAAGTGGGGCAACCTGAATCTAGCAAAATCAACAAGCGTATCCTCGAGCTCGGGAGCTAATGCGGTCACGGGTCAAACCAGCCCCAACCCGAATCAGAACATGCACGCAGCTGCTCGGACGATCTCTCTCAACCCGAACCGGCTTTCTAGTATGTCTTCAAACTCTGTAACCTTAAAGGATGTCAACGGAAAACCGTTCACGACCGGAGCTTTCAAGCGCTTATCCGACAGAGAGATGCAAAGCCGAAGAGACAAAAGACTTTGTTACCGTTGTGAGGAAAAATATACGCCAGGGCATCGATGCAAAAAGAAAGAGTTGAGCATTTTGCTTTACCATGACGAGGAAAAGGGGGATGATGATACGGAAGCAGTGAATGAAGTAGAGGAGGCCGAGATGCCCATGACAACTACCTTAGAATCGATGGTGATGGAAGAGAATGAACAAGAAGCAAAGCTATCCTTAAACTCTTTCGCCGGGATCGACTCACCTCGAACGATCAAAGTTAGGGGAGCCATAGGAGATAAGGATGTGATTGTCCTCATTGACAGTGGTGCTTCACACAATTTCATTGACAACAAGTTAGTATCAGCCCTGAAACTACCACAGACGCCAATAACGAGTTATGGAATAATGTTAGGAACAGGGGTATCAGTGAAGACAACTGGCATTTGCAAGGGAGTAATTCTTAACCTTCCAAACTTAACTATCATCAATGACTTTTTTCCTTTGCATCTGGGTAGTGCTGATGTAGTGTTAGGAGTGCAATGGCTTATGACCTTAGGACGTGTTGAATGTGACTAGGGAACGTCCGAGATGGAATTCCAAGTAGGTGATTGGAGAGTACACTTGCAAGGTGACCGTAGCTTGATGAAGTCACAGATTTCACTGAAGACAATGATGAAGTTGGTAAAAGGAGAGGGCCAAGGTATCCTTCTCGAGCTAAACTCCCTCGTGATCTCTGAAAAAAGTAGAGAAATAAGGTCAATAACTGAGTTGCAACCGGAAATACAAGACATTTTAGAGAGGCACCAAGCCGTTTTCGGTCCAGTAGAAGGGTTGCCACCTATGAGACACCATGAACACCACATTCAACTCAAACCAGGGGCGGGGCCAGTGAAAGTGAGGCCGTATGGGTACCCACAATTCCAGAAAGACGAAATTGAGAAGCTGGTAGAAGAGATGCTTACTGCTGGGATCATTCAGCCTAGTGTGAGTCCTTCAAGCCCAGTGTTATTAGTGAAAAAGAAGGATGGTAGCTGGCGGTTTTGTGTCGATTATAGGGCTTTGAATCAAGTGACAGTGCCAGATAACTTCCCTATTCCAATGGTTGAAGAACTCCTTGATGAGTTGGCTGGTGCACGGGTATTCTCGAAGATTGATTTGAAGTCAGGGTATCATCAGATCCGAGTGGCTCCCTCAGACATACACAAGACCACATTTCGAACTCATGAAGGCCACTACGAGTTCTTAGTCATGCCATTCGGTCTGAGAAACGCTTCATCCACCTTTCAATCGGTAATGAACGACCTCTTGCACCCCTACTTAAGAAAATTTGTGTTAGTATTCTTCAATGGTATCTTAATCTACAGCTCTTCTTTATGTGATCACGTGCATCATTTATCCGTGGTATTGCAAGCTTTGGAAGACAACCAATTCGTGGCCAATCTTAAGAAGTGTACGTTTGGGGCAAGACAAATAGACTATCTGGGGCATATCATTTCAGAAGAAGGTGTAGCAGCAGACCCTTCAAAGGTGGAAGCTATGCTCCAATGGCCAACACCTACAACCGTCAAGCAAATAAGGGGATTCCTTGGGCTAACAGGCTATTATCGCAAGTTTGTACCTCAATATGGTTCGTTAGCCTTCCCTCTAACACAGCAGCTCAAGAAGGATATATTGGAGTGGAATGAAAATACTCAGGCAGCCTTCGAAGCCTTGAAGCAACACATGACCCAACTACCCACCATCAAGCTTCCTGATTTCAATCAAACTTTCGTAATTGAAACAGATGCTTCTGGGGTAGGAGTGGGGGCAGTCCTGATGCAAGAAGGAAGACCAGTGGCTTATAACAGCAAGGCACTCCCACCCACACATTGACCCAAGGCTGCCTATGAAAGGGAACTAATGGCCAGTCATGGCTGTGCAAAAGTGGCACCCCTATCTCTTGGGAAGGAAGTTTATTGTAAGAACAGATCAGAAAAGCCTCAAATTCTTGTTGGAACAGCGAATCATAGCAGGAGATTACCAGAAATGGGTTGCAAAACTGATAGGATATGAGTTCGAGATTGAGTATAAGAAAGGGAGGGAAAATTTGGCAGCAGATGCTTTGTCTAGAGTACCTACTTTGTTGGAATTGTCTATGATCAATGTACTACATGCCCTGAATCAGGAGATATTCACGAGTTAAGTTTAGCAAGATCAAGAACTAAGGGCAATAAGGGACAACATTTGGACAGAGCTACCACACCCTAGGGATATACACTGCAAGGGGAACTTCTATTGTATAAGCAACGCATTGTACTTCCACCTCAATCACTTACCATTCCGTTACTCCTATAAGAGTTTCACAACAATCCAATTGGGGGACACAATGGGGTAGTGAAGATGTACCAACAGCTAAAAAAAGGATTTTTCTGGACAGGGATGAAGGTAAGGGTAAGGGCTTTTATAGGGGACTGTTCTATCTGCCAACATGCCAAGTATTTGGCCTTAGCCCTTGCTGGGCTGCTCCAACCTCTGCCAATACCCGAGCTCACGTGGCAAGATATCAGCATGGACTTTGTGGAGGGACTGCCGAAATCAGAAGGTTACAACTCAGTCTTGGTAGTGGTCGACAGGCTGTCCAAATATGCACATTTCATTGCCCTTCGCCACCCTTATACAGCAGCAACAGTGGCTACTTTATTTATCAAGGAGGTCATACGTTTTCATGGAGTATCTAGGAGCATCATTTCTGATAGAGATAAGGTGTTTACTGGCCTATTTTGGGAAGAATTGTTTAAATTGATGGGAACACAACTCAAGAGAAGCTCATCCTATCACCCACAAACAGATGGGCAAACAGAAGTTATCAACAGAGGCCTAGTGGCTTACCTAAGGTGCTTTACTATGGAGACCCCTTCACAATGGCACAAATGGCTGGCATGGGCTGAATATAATTACAACACATCCTACCACACAGCCATCAAATGTACCTCTTATGAGGTATTGTATGGTAGACCAACACCTACTATCGTCTGTTACACACAAGGGAATGCCACAGTAGGAGAAGTTGATGTCCTACTTAAAAACAGGGACGAGATGCTCAAACAACTGAAGAAAACACTAGAAGCAACACAACAAAGAATGAAGGCCCTAGCAGACTCAAAAAGAAGAGAGGTAAACTTTGAAGTATCTGATTGGGTTTACATCAAGCTCAAGCCCTATCGCCAAGGATCATTGCTGGTGCACAAGCACCCAAAACTAGCACCACGTTACATTGGACCCTTTCAGGTAATTCAAAAGATCGGACCTGTGGCATATAAGCTTGATCTACCCCACAATGTCTCCATACATCCATTGATACATACTTCACAACTAAGAAGGGAAGAAGGGACCATATTGCCACAATTTTCCTCACCAATAGTAGGGTCCTTGGGGAAACAACCAAAACCATTGGCAGTTTTGGGAGTTAGGAAGATTGGTTCAACAATATCTTCACCAAATGACTTCGAAGTGCTTATACAATGGGAAGACCTACCAGTAGAAGATGCAACTTAGGAGGGGGGAGCTCAATTGGCTGAACAGTTCCCTGATTTTCACCTTGAGGACAAGGTGGTGCTTTGGGGGGAGGGTAATGATAGACCCCCCATATTTAAAAGGTATAAAAGAAAGGGCAAAAGGAAGAATAGAGAGAGGGGCTCAAATGTAAATGGGGAAAAGAATCAAATTAGTTAGAGGGGACCACAAATCTATAACAAATCGGTTAGTAGTGGGAAAGTTTGTTAGTAGGGAGGGGGAAAAACAAATTAGTATAAAAGATAGGAGTAAAGAGGAGGAGAGACATCTTTTGATCTTGTAAAAGCTTAAGGCTGTATTGAGGGGGAGGACTCGACCTTCCTTGGCTATTTTGGGGCCAAAATAGTGGATAAGTAATTGAGGTTCTATCACCTTCTTGACTCGATCTACTCATTTGTATGTATTCTCCAAAATTTGTCATGCCTGATGGGCAGTAGTTGCTCTAGAAATCTTCTCAAAATTTGGATCATTGATGGCTTGATGAATGACATGAGAGTCTTTTGGTCTTTCTTTCTTGTATTTTGCAAAGCTTCTCGTTGAGCTTGATTTAAAGTCGCATCACTTTCTGGTTCTTCATAACCATTATCGACAATGTCTCATACATCTTGTGAACCAAGTAGAGCTTTCATACGAATACACCAACTGCTATAATTTTCTTTCATAAGTCGAGGCACTTGGAAGGGAACCAAATTGTTATTTGCCCTTTGCAAAACAATTATTGTTTTTCAAATTCAAGCTTTCATAAGTCGAGGCACTTTGTTGGAAACGTGTGATGGACACTCACAAATAAATAACCAACAAACGATTATTTGAGAGGAAACAAAAACACTTTTAATTGAAAGACTCTTCAAACTTGGTTCACACTTTTGATTGAACTCTCTTTGTGTGTTATTCTCTACACACTTGGATATATCAACAATGTCAATGTCAATTCTATTTATAGAATTGTCATGGATAAATTTAAATACATAACTCACACTCTAATTAAATATACATGGATTAATTAAAATTCCACACTTAATTTATGTGAAACTCTACTAAATTAACACTTTCATTGACATATTTAATTAATTCTCATCTTTTAATTTTTTCAACTATCATAAATTAATTCATCTATAATCTCTTATGAATTAATATGCTTAATTAACCCACATCCTTAAATTCATCTGTAACTTATCTAGTTAAATAAAACATGTTTAACTTTCAACCTGAAATTAATGAAATTTGGGATTAGGAAACTGGAATTTCTGTAATCTTTGTTTAGATTATACAACATAATATACTATAGAAACTTGGGTTTGTGTAACTTGTGGTTCTTGAGTTTATGATTTGTTAAATTTAGTATGAATATAAAATATGATTTTCATAATTTGGAATATGTAGCCAATATGGTTAATATATTCAGATTCTAATCTAAGTAAACCCATACACCGAACACGAGTTCAACTTTTTTAACTTAGGTTACACAAACCTAACCTTTGATCCGAACACCCCAGAAGTTTTACTTGAAAACAGGATGGTTTCGGTGTGGGATTGGTTGGAATTGCCTTGCTCTCGTCAAAGCATCAAAGGTATGTTATCGGAAAATTTGGATTGATTAGTACAATATCTCATATAGTTCCGAGTATGTGTGTATTACATGTTAATGTGAGCATAATTTAAAGCTATATATGACAGACAATGACCAAAATGACTATTCATTTAACGTTCATGGGTTAAATTACGCATTTGAAAGTTTAAATATCAAAATGAAACAAATTTAAGAATTCAAAGTCTACATGTTGAAAATTCCATATTAAAATGGAACAAACTTGAAAGTTCAGAAACAAAATGATATTCATATTGTTTCACAATCCATTGAAGAAGTGGAGAGCAAAGTTATACTCTGTTTAAAACACTTATAATTTTGATATATTTATACCCATATGTGCTGTGTTTGCAATCAAGAATCAGGAGCCATAAAATGAATTGAGACCATGAATTATTTGATTTCATGTCTAAACATAATTCCATTGTTCATAGCCACCTCACAGTCACTGAATCAACCCATGGTCAGATCTTAGTTTCAAATCACAAATGAATGCTTACATTTAGAAACATATAAATCAGATATCAATTGTGTATTGAATGTAAGACAACTAGAACTTGAGCTTGAGAAGGAAAGGCATTTTGTTTGAGAAAGGTGGATCAGAATATTTCCCAGTGAGTATTTGTGATGACACATACTGATTTGCAGCTTCAGTGTAATGCATTCCATCCCAGTTGATGTACTTCGAGCTATCATTGCGTCCTTTCGCCGTGATCAATGTTCCGTTCAAAGTCTTCGTTTGTCCACAGAGGATTTGACTGTTGTAGTTATGAGGTGGTCCTCCATAGCCACAGCAAGCCATTATAGGTTGTTCAAACCCTGCCATACATAAAATGCAGCAAGTCATTAGATTTGACAGAATTGACAAAAAATGAGGCTAAATCTACACAAAAGAACAGCAAGATGGCTGACCCAGCCGTGTATAGTTGGTGATAAGATTCGATTTTATCGAGTAGGTATCGATGAATGTAACATTGCCATCAGTATATTGGCTCTGCAGTTTTTTACAGAGAGCATGAAGATGTAGATTGAAGAGCTTGGCTGCTTGGTTGTGTGAACTGACGCATCCAAATTCATCAAGCTCTGATGGGTCAGTTCCAAATTCAGCAACTTGTGTATCCAAAAATTCCTAGCCCCTTGGTCATACAATTTCTGAAAAATAGGCAAAGGGAATTGTTATGGAATCGATAAACAAAGAAAACAGAAAATATAAACAATAAAGAATCGAAACACAAGTTTATGTGGTTCATTAACATGGTGTTAGCTATGTCCACACACAGAAGGAGAACAATTTATTATTAAAGAGAAAATATTAGATTACAGATTCAAAAGTCATATGCTTGGTTATTCGAAGTGTTAGACAATAGATTTAGAGTATTCCAACAGGAATAATAATCATGTAATGACCATAAATGTAACATTTTACTGCTATAAAGTCTTATCATATGACATAGAAATGAACTTGAACTCTCTCCTTGTTCTATTTTCCCACATTTTACTTGGGACAATACTTAAGCTTCAGTCTAATAGGTCGGATTTTTTATTATATATGTTATATATATGTTAGTGTCTGACCCTGCTTATGTTCTCGACTAATATAATGGAACAACCACAAACTTTTAGCTAACCTGAGGCAGGTTAAGAATTGGTGGCTTAATATTTCTACCAAGGACGATTATTTATAACTAAAACCAACATCAAGAACCAAGTAGAAGATAACCTCCAAAACACTCAAAACCAAGCTATAAAAGTGTCCAAATTCATACGGATACCTAAATCCAACACAAAATCAAGTAGGTAAGAACACATGTAAACTAAATTACCATTGGCAAAGATAACTTAGAGAAAACCCATCGAGTCTAACCTGAACTCCACTCTCAAACTCATCTAAAATGGTAGGTATTGAGGCGATAATTTGGTCAAGTGTTTTGGAGTAAAATGCAACAGCAAGGTCATTCTCACCAATATCAAACATGTAAAGCCCCTTTTGGAAGTAATCTTCAGCTGGTAGGTACTCATAAAGTTTCAAACCATCTAAAGAAAGCAACAGAAAAGATCAGAAAGAATTGTATGTTCTCTCCCGGATTTCAATCTTCATGTTCAACAAGATTACCAAAATACCTTTTCCTTCTCGAAGCTCAAGAACTCTAGCTTTGAAATGAAGAAACTGAGTCACCTGAACCCCAATTGAAAAAGGGCTAACAGAGGTAGCAGTTGCTGGAAGAACAGTCGAGCCTGCTGCTGATAGTTGCATCCTTTTCGAAAATTTGGCACGCCAAGGGAATCAAGATACAGATTCAAATAAGGCATATCCATGGCATCCACTGCAGGAAACAAGATCGCAAAGAACATTGGATGGTTCATACGATTACAAAAAGAGCACAAGAATCTGTATTGAAAAAGAGAGAAAACAGGGGAAAACTTGAAAGGGACAGAAAAGTATGATAAAAAAAATTTGTGTGAAAGAAGAACAATTTTTAAAAACTAAATTGTTACAAAAACAGAGTCTAAATATTTGTAAATAATTACTAAACGACATCTAAGTTCTTGAGATCTAAGTTTGATATCTATTTGATTCTTAAGTTTAAAAAATGACACCTTAATCCCAACATGTCAACAACCCTAAAGTGCAACTCAATGAGCTTACAATGCAGCCAAAGCTTCCAATAACATAGATACAGAAAACAAAAGCAACTTTTGGAGATTGTCCGTCACTTTTCAACCTTTATATGACCAATTAGACGTTAAACTCAGACCTTAGGAATTAAAAATGTATTTATTCCACTTTTAATTTTCCAACAATTTTGATTTTTTATAGGGGAACAATTTAGATTATAAATTTGGGAAATTTGCACGGATGGTCCCTATTTAGCGATCCTCTCGAAATTTGGTCTCACTTTAAAAAATGCTCGAAATTTGACATTCTGCTTACGTTAGCCGCGTGTGAAACTACCATTTTAACTACAAAACACACTGAGGCCAGATGCAATTTAGATTTCTCACCCTTTCCTCTCGTTCCTTCATCTCGTTCCCCAATTCACATTGTTCTCCTTCATTTTTTCCTTCATTTGAATTCTTCCTCTTGCTTCTTCCTCTAGCTTCTTCCTCATCAATTTTGTAGTTTTCTCCTTTGATTTTTTCCTTCATTTGAATTCTCACCCTCGTTTCTTGGTCTCACTCTCGCTTCTTCCTCTCATTTTGATTCACACTCCAACTTGTTGGATTTTATGTCCTAAAACTCGTAGTTTGTAATATCATATTCTTGTTCAATAAAGCTGTTATTGAAAATCTTTAGTCAATTTAAATTCTATATTCATGAATCCAATAAACTAAGGATCTGGGGCTATTAAGTTTAAGTTTGAACTTTATGTAGTGACATAAATGTGGATCAAATTCAAATATATATAACCAAAATGGTCTATAGTATATGAATAAGGTTGGGCACCTTATTCTGGGGACACTATGGATGCGATCCATTTTGCAGTTAGTACAAACGATGTGATCCTAAACCGTTCATGTGGAGACATGAAAATGGGGGCATCCTATGTAAAGAGTTTATATAAGACTGAACCATGAGTGGGTCAGGTGTTGGCTTATAATGGAGACATTAAGCCCACCCAGATAGTGGATTCTAGGTGTTGGGATTTTGTGAAGTTTTTTCATGCAATTTTGCATGGTCATTTTCTATAAATATGGGCTTGTGATTTTGGATTAAATGTTTTTTGGAAATTTTGCAAAATTAGTTTTTAAAATTGGGCTGAAAAAAAACCCAACCCAACCCAATTTCACTATACTATTTCCATTTTTTTCCCCTCTCTTGGGTTCTTCATCCATCGGGTCCCATAACACGGTTCTGAGTCCAGAGGATAGTAGGTCAGTTTTATTGGTTGTTCGGTTCGTGTTCGAGCGGAGATAGACGAGTTTCGGGAGCTTCAAAGGTATTATTTCAAAATAACCCTAATTAATTCTTTTGGGTTGCATGTTTAATTTGGGCAATTAGAGTAAAATCGATTCTTATTTCCGCTGCGCATGTCAATTTTTCCATCACAAAGCCCTTCTAATTAAGCCCTAGCAGCCGAGAATAGTTTTAAATGTGTCTCAATTTGTTTTCCCCTACACCGAATCAAGCACTAACTATCAATAATCAAAGCAATTAAGATGAGAATATGTCAACTAAGGTACCTGAAATTAAACTCTAGGGTATCCTAAACTTACATTCTTTTTACCTAGGGGTATTAGCTTTCACATATTATTGCAGGGAATTATACTCTTCCTTTTATTGTGACTAACCTAACTAATCACAACAAATGTAGCACCCTTTCTACTCCTAGTCATGCATAAAAATTACAAGTTTAAATTTTTTATTTTTATATTCTTTTGAGTGCAAAATTTTATCACCTAAATTTTCATAGGCATATAAATCTGTTTTCTTTCTTAGCATTACATTACAACCTATCATGCAAGATACTCTCTAATTAATGGGGGCCTTTTGGAGTGATAGCAAAAATGCAAGCTAGATAACATAATTCTAAGCATGTAAAACCTAATGTAGACAAACAAAGGACTAAAACATGCATGAAAAGTAATTTCTTTTTAACGAAATGGCTAAAAATATAGAATGCTCAATTCATACATGATCATCTTAAGCAAATCAAATAAGAAGGAAATGCATCATCAACTTGTCATCATAACGAACCAACAAGAATGAATAAGCAAGTGATTAAACACATAAATAAAATAGTTTAAACTCAGATGCTTAAGGATTCCATACAGAACACAAAAATAGCCCAACCCCAACTTAAAATCTAACATTGTCCCTATGTGATAAAGAAATAAAAAAAGGGACAAATCATAAAGGCAAATAGAAAACATTCCTTGAAATTTTGGCACAATGGATGATGGTGATATCTGACTCATATAAGGATAATCCTTTCTATCTCCTTAATGGGCTACAAGAAAGATAGAAAGAATTAAGCTGTCCATAAAAAAAGTAAAAATAACTTAAAAGAAACTTGACTGCTTCCAGGTAGCACAACATATTTAACGTCGCTATACTGGACGGGATTTGATGGGTGAAATGTGTTGCCTAATTTTGGACCAAATAAGTTTAACCATTTCTACTTAATATATGATAACTTGTAGAAATACAAGTTCTTTATACTGTTTTATTTAGATATTGCGGCTGAAAGAAAGAAAAGTTGCGTCGATAGTATATAAATTGGCTAAGAAATGCGAAAATTATAAATTGTCGTCAATACACCCACTAATACCATTGCGATGGTAGAATGGAATGTTTCAGTTCTGTTTTACAGGAAATAGTCACCGCATGTGTTCTTGGCTCAAAGATAAAATGCACAACACATCTATGTCGCATTGCGCCCATCATTCAGGAACGAAGAGATGATCAAGGCAATGACGGCGCATGCGACAATCGATCAAGAGATTAGTGATCAACGCAAATTCAACTGCATGCGGTAATAAAAAACAACACCGCATGCGGGCGAACGATCGAAGATGTAAAAAGCAATGCATTTGCGGAGGAGTCTGACGAATGTACAGTTTTCAGTTGTGCATTTCTCACGGATTGATTGCGTAAAAGAAGGAATATTCACTCCGCCATTTCAGGAACTGCCATAACCATAAAGTGGGGACCACAATCCAGAGAGTCAAGCTGAGTCTATAAATAGCTTCTGAAATTTCACTGAAAGATATACTTGAATACATAGAAACGTGTATATACTAAGCTGAGAGAGAGACTGGTCTGAGCGATTTCCAGAGTAGATCCGGGATAATCATGAGATAAGGCCGAGAGGTGAGTCTCCGGGCAAAGAATCCTTCCAATCCCCGCTGTTGAAGCTCTGTGCAAAGGTCACATTTACCAGAAGAGCAAGCGTGAGAAGGAAGCTCTCCTCCCCATTACTTTCACATGCTGACAAGAAAAACCTCCGTTCAGATCTGTGTCAAGACGTTGACACTCCTTCTATATTTGTTTCTAATCTCTTATTCATCACTTGTACTCATCTTCTTAATCTTTCATTCGCACCATGTATCAGACGCTTAATCTTAGTACTAAATGTTATGATCATTTCCATTGTCATCTCTCTGTCTACTTCCGTTCATCCATAAGCCATTTTCTCCATGATGTTTTTCTAATTCCCTGGATAAATAGCAATAATTAAGCAAGTAAATTAATTTGTGTTAAGGAAATAATTATGTTTAGTCAAAGCATGCTCGATGGCATCTTCACATGTGAGAGTAGAAGTGAAGATGTTATTCCGCCTATCGAGAGAAAGTTGGAAGAATGCATTAACTAAAGCAAGAAGTACTTCCAGAGATAGAAACAACCTTGCGTTCATCACGTTCATCCTTGTTTCACCATAGAGATATGGGAATGCGGCTGATCAACGAGAGGTGTACGCCAAGGGAAAGTGGAACCTTAGTTGCATCTTTAACGCAATTAACAAACTTGCGATGTTTTTACTATTTATTCTTTCTTTTTCTGATTCATCCATAAAGACTTGTCATCGCATACCACGATCCTTGTATAACTTCATAGTCAGTCTTGAACTCAGTATCATGTATCATATATCTTGTATCTTGTATCACATTAGTTTAGGATTTTATTTTCAACGCAATTTATTTTATCAATGCATTTTATTTCATCGCATTTTAAATTCTTATATAAACCAATTCTTTATTAATTGTAAAAACCGGTCGCATGTATCACAAAAGTAACGTATTAACGAAAACAATCCCTGTGTTCGACCTCGGATTATTCTGAGAAACTTGCGTTGGAATTATACTTGGTTTCAACGCAAGGAAACTTGTGACACGCATTACTCTATCGCATACTACAAGCATATCAGTAATAACGCATATATTTAGACGTAGTGTGCATAAGCGATAACACAACATCACATTCCATTTTTACGTCAACAAGTTTATGGCATTGTGCATGCATAACAAGGAGCTAGCTTTTCAGCGTTACAAGTTTATGGCACCGTTGTCGGGGACATGGACTTGTTCATTCATCCACATTCCATTTTTATCGCATGCCTAAAGACTAAAAATATCGTTACAATATACAGTAATGGTAGCCTGGGTCAAACTCAGGGAATCGTTGAGTTTCTCAATTAAACTACTTACAATCCCAAGGTAAAAAGGGAGGATTTTTCGATTGATTTGGTGCAAGAACACTAAATTGCATATAAGTAAAGAGAAAAAGTTGAAAGTTGTGATAATCTATGAAAAAACCTAGCTTGGGTTATTATTACTAGGAGGGAGCCTAATTTCAATTGAGAAGGATTCTCACTTCTAGAGGGAGCCTAGGTAATCAAATAAGTTAGACTATACGTGTGCCATTATAATTGTCATTATTTTATAGACAAGTACAAACATTATAAATGCATGATTTTTCATATTAGTGAATTATCTTTCTCGTCCACACTATATACAGATGTAGGTGTTTTTTCACCGAACTGGGCTACCAATCTCTATGTGATCATTCCTTGATTTACTATTTGTTACTCTTTTGTTGTCTCTAGTAATTGCTAGGATGACTTGTTTAACATATGCATAGGTGGGTTTGAATATTTCATCTCTTTCATATATGATTATTCAAGATATGAGTATTTATACCTAATGCAACGTAAGTTTGAAGCCCTTGATAAGTTCAAGGAGGATAAGGCTGAAGTTGAAAACTTGTTAGGTAAGAAGATAAAAACACTACGATCTGATCGTGGTGAAGAGTATATGCACCTCGAATTCCAAAACTATACGATAGAACATGAAATTACGTCTCAACTCTCGGCCCCAGGTACACCTCAGCAGAATGGTGTATCAGAAAGAAGAAAAAGAACCTTGTTGGACATGGTTCGGTCTATGATGAGTTATGCACATCTTTCAAACTCGTTTTGGGGTTTTGTAGTGAAGCTGCATGTTACATTTTGAACAATGTTCCCTCGAAAAGTGTTTCTGAAACATAATTTGAGTTGTGGAGAGGCCGTAAAGGTAGTTTATGCCACTTTAGGATTTGGGGATGTCTGGACCATGTGCTTATGGCTAACCTAAAGAAGTTGGAACCGCGTTCGAAAGTTTGCCTCTTTATAGGCTACCCCAAGGAAACGAGGGGTGAATACTTCTATGATTCGAGTGAGAACAAAGTGTTTGTGTCAACAAATGCTATCTTCTTGGAAGAAGACCACATCAGGGATCATAAACCACGAAGCAAACTTGTTTTACATGAGATTTCTAGTGAGACTACTGAAAGTTCAACAAGAGTTATTGAACAGACTGATAGATCAACAAGGGTTGTTGATGTCAGATCATCTAGTCAACCATCTCAAGAGTTGAGACTGCCTCGACGAAGTGAAAGGGTTATGAACCCACCGGATCGCTATATGGGTTTGACTGAAGCCCAAAACATCATGTCTGATGATGGGGTCGAGGATCCATTGTCTTATAAGCAAGTAATTGAGGATGTTGGTAAAGATGAGTGGATTAAAGCCATGAACTAGGAAATGGAGTCTATGTACTTGAATAATGTCTGGGAACTTGTGGATCTGCCTGATGGGATAAAACTATAGGGTGTAAGTGGATCTACAAGAAAAAACAAGGTGTAGATGAAAAAGTGCAGACCTTTAAGACTAGACTCGTAGCAAAGGGTTATACCCAGGTCGAGGGAGTGGACTATGAGGAAACTTTATCACTTGTTGTCATGTTGAAGTCTATCAGGATACTCCTGTCCATAGCCACATTTTATGATTATGAGATATAGCCAACGGACGTCAAGACTGCCTTTCTAAATGGTAATCTTGAGGAAACCATCTACATGGCTCAACCAGAGGGGTTCATTGTTCCAGATCAAGAGCAAAGAGTTGTCAAGCTTAATAAGTCCATATATGAGCTGAAACAAGCATCTAGATTGTGGAACATTAAATTTGACAGTGCAACCAAATCGTTTGGCTTTGATCAGAATGTTGATGAACCTTGTGTTTACAAAAAAATCATCAATAGCTCAGTAGCTTTCCTGGTGCTGTATGTGGATGATATCCTACTCATTGGGAATGATATAGGCCTTTTGACTGACATTAAAAAAGGCTGGCCACCCAATTCCAAATGAAAGATTTGGGAGAGGCGAGTATGTTCTAGGGTTCCAGATCATTCGGGATCATAAGAACAAGAGGTTGGCCTTGTCTTAGGCATCGTACATTGATCAAATGTTGATTAGCTACAGGATGCAGAATTCCAAGAGGGGTTTATTACCCTTCAGGCATGGAATTGTTTTGTCTAAGGATCAATATCCTAAGATACCTCAAGAGGTTGAGGAGATGAGACGGATTCCCTGTGCTTCGACTGTTGGAAGCCTTATGTATGCAATGTTATGTACTAAACTTGACATTTGCTATGCAGTAGGGATTGTTAGTCGTTATCAGTCCAATTTAGGATTGGATCACTGAATAGCAGTCAAAATAATACTTAAGTATCTTCGGAGAATGAGAGACTACATGCTTGTGTATGGAGATAAGGATTTGATCCTTACAAGATACACAGACTTTGACTTTCAGACTGATAGAGATTCTCGAAAATCGACATTAGGGTTAGTGTTCACTCTAAATGGAGAGGCTGTAGTTTGGTGAAGCATCAACAAAGATGCATCGCGGACTCCACTATGGAAGCCAAATACGTAGCCCCTTGTGAAGTTGCTAAAGTGGCTGTTTGGTTTAAAAAGTTCCTTATAGATTTGGAAGTTGTTCCAAATATGTCTTTGTCAATCACTCTTTATTGTGATAACAGTAGGCTATGGCAAATTCAAAGGAACCTCGGAGTCATCATAGAGGCAAGCATATCGAACGAATATATCATTTTATCAGGGAGATTGTGCATCACAGTGATGTGATAGTCACGAAGATCGTTTCGGAGCACAACGTTGCTGATTTGTTTACAAAGGCCCTCAAGGTTAAAGTGTTTGAGGATCATTTGACGAGTCTGGGTCTACGGGATATGCGACATCTTGTCTAGGGCAAGTGGGAGATGATACTGGGGTATAGAGTATGCCCTAGTTTATTGTATATTGTACTGGTTTTCATGTATTGTATATTAGTCTCCCAAGGCATTAGTGATAACTTGTAGAAATACAAGTTATGTATAATGTTTTATTTAGATATTGCGGCCAAAAGAAAGGAAAGTTGCGTCAATTGTATAGAAATTAGCTAAGGACTGCAAGAATTATAAATTGTCGCCAACACACCCACCGACACCATTGCGATGGTAGAAAAGAATATTTCAAGTCTGTTTTGCAGGAAATCAAGTCATCGCATGCGTTCATAGTTCAAGATAAAAAGAACAACGCATCTACGTCGCATTGCGCCAATCATTCAGAAATGAATAGACAATCAACGCAATTACGACGCATGCGACAATCGATCAAGAGCTAAGCGATCAACGCAATCTCAACCGCATGTGGTAATAAAAAAGAACACCGCATGCGGGCAAAACGATCGAAGATGTAAAGAGCAACGCAATTACGGAGGATTCTGACGCGTGTACAGCTGACCATTGTGCATTTCTAAAGGGATTGATTACGTAACAGAAGGAATATTCACTCCACTATTTTCGGAACTGCCTTAACAATACAGTGGGGTCCAAAAGTCAGAGAGTCAAAGCTGAGCCTATAAATAGCTCCGACCATTCCACTGAGAAGATATACTTGATACAGGCATATTTTGATATTTGTATATTGAGAGAGAGACTGGTCTGAAGAGCCTGATCGGAGATGATCTAGGAAGATTTAAGAGACAAGGCTGAGAGGTGAGTCTCAGGGCAAATCCTTTTAATCCCCACCATTGAAGCTCTATACCAAGGTTACTTCTACTGGACGAGTAAGCCTGAGAGGGAAGCTCTTCTCTTCATCCATTCCATACGCCGACAAGCAAAATCCACTGTCTAGATCTGTGTCAAGACGTTGGCACTCTTCGGTATTTATTTCTATCTCTTTATCATCAATTGTATTCATCTTCTTAGTCTATCATTCACACAATATACTAGTTGCTAAATCTTAGTATTGAATGTCATGATCATTTCCATCTTCATCTTTCTGTCCATTTCCGTTCATCCGTGAAATCGATTTCTCCATGATGTTTTTTTAATCCCCTAGTAATTAGTAAGAATTAAGCAAGGAAAGTAATCTGTGCTAAGGAAATAAATATGTTTAGCTAAAGCATGCTAGACGACATCTTCACCTGTGAGCAGAAATGAAGATGCCATTCCTCCTGTCGAGAGAAGGTTGGAAGAATGCGTTAACTAAAGCGAGAAGTACTTCCACAGATGGAAGCAACCTTGCGTTCATTACGTTCATCTCGGTTTCACCACAGAGATGTAGGAACATGGCCGATCACCGAGAGGTGTACGCCAAGGGAAAGTGGAATCGTAGTTATGTCTTTAATACAATTAATAACTTGCGATGTTTATATTAGTTATCTTTTCTGTTTCTGTTTCATACATAAAGACTTGCCACCGCATACCACGACCCTTTGTATAAACTTCACAGCCAGTTTCAAACTCAGTATCATGTATCAGTATCTTGTATCTTGTATCATAATAGCTTAGGTTTACTTTTATGCACTTTTATCTTATTATCGCAACTTTATTTTATTGCACAATTTTACTTTATCGCAATTTAAATTCACGTACAAACCAATCTTTTATTAATTCTAAAAACTGGTCGTATATCACGAACGTAACACATTAACGACAACGATCCCTGTGTTCGACCTCAGATTACTTCGAGGAACTTGCGTTGGAATTATACTTGGTTTCAATGTAAGGAAACTTGTGACAATGCATAGTATACTACAAGCATTCCATTAATAACGCATATATCTAGAAGTACTACCGCATAAAATGTGCATGAACAACAATACAACATAAGATTACATTTTGAGTTACAAGTTTATGGCAACATGAGCTTGTAGCATATCATTATACATGCACATTACATTCATCAAGTTCAAGTCATCAATTAGGACAAGTGGGAGAATATTGGGATTGCTGTTCTAATTCTCCCAGAATCTCGTAGTTTGTAAACATTGTACACACATTGTTATTAATAAAATAAGAGTTATTTTATTTGCATTTACTCATATCCAATAAACAAAGATCCATGGTTAGTTTATGTAAACTTAAGCATGTATATGAGATATACAAGTGGGTCATGCCTTAAGTAATAACCTAAATGGTATCTAGTACAAGGATAAAGGAGGGATACCTTATCAAGGTGACACTACGGATACGACCCACTTTGTAGAGGTTTACAAGTGTTGTGAACTATTACAGATGGTCTGATCCTGACCATTCATATGGAGACATGCGAACGGGGGTGTCCTATACAAAGAGTTTGTATAAGTCCGGACCACGAGATGATTAGTCTCTTTATATAACGCCATTGATAATTGAGACTTACATCTCACTAAAATGACAATAGGTGACATGACCTTAATACTGAGTGTTTTGGGAACTCCTGCCTATGAGGGCGGTTCTTTAATTATTATGGATAAGAATGGCCAGATTGCCAACTCAACAAGCCTATCTTTTTGGGGATTTGTCTAATTAGGGAGCTAGGAACTCAGTTACACAAGATTGCTCTTTTAAGGGTTGATTTCGGGTCTTGAACATAGTGGCCACATCCTTTCTTTGGAAAAGAGGACCAGTCATAGAAGGACTATGACTTATTGTTCATTAGAGGAATCAGTGGTACTTAAGGTGTTAGATGTAACTATAGGGGCAAAACGATAAATTGGCCTAACTATACTTATGAGCAATTTGTGAAGGGTTATCGCATTGTTGATTGGTTAATATGGACACAAAAATATATCTGTAGTGAGAAGAGTGCAACTGTTGGTCTTTAGTAGAGTGTCCGACAGTTAACGGATGGTGGATCCTGTGACTAAAGAGTTTAATCAGTTATTCACGTACCATTGGAGCTTCAAGCTATAGGTCTATAAGGTCCCCTTGATAGCTCAATGGATTCAAGTTGGGAATCAGATTTTGGGGTTGATTTGAAATGTTTGATATAATTGGTGTGATGTATGAGATACATCAAGTGGAGGAATTAATGTAAATATGATTTACATTAAGTATCATAAAATTGAAAAAGAACTATGGTTTGTATGTTTCATGAGATGAAATATTAAAACTATAGGTTATAAATATAATATGACAAGTTGGTTATCATATTTATTTATAATATATTAATTATTTGATAATTAATTTCTTTTTCTCTAATAACTGATTGAGTGGGAGGTTATTTGTAGTTTTATGGTAATCGTGAAATAAAAGGAAAATGATTTTCGTAATTTTAGAAGTTACTTCATTCAGAAAGTTCTCACGGAGACAAGCTATCAAGTGAAAGAGTTTCATTAAGCGATAGCGCTCAGAGACTAAATGATCGTGTAGAGTTGACTATACGATAGTCACTCAGCGGATCATAGCTACACGATCGAGTGGCTAAGTCTATACGATAGGTTGTTGTTTACTAAACAATCGAGCACATCGTCTATACGATAGATCAGATTCTTATCTCCCATGGTCGAGGTTGTGCCTCTTTGTAGGCTACCTTAAAGGTACACAAGGGGGTTACTTTTATGATCCATCGGAAAATAGAGTGTTTGTATCTATGAACGTTACTTTTCTGAAGGAGGATCATATTAGGGAGCACAGTCCACGTAGTAAGATCGTGTTACATGAGCTTTCCAACGAAACTACCGAAACTTCAACCAGAGTTATTGAAGGGGCTGCTTCATCAGCAAGAGTTGTTGATGATAGTTCATTTGGTAGGTTGGTTCCACCTCAAGTGTTGAGGAAACCTCAATGCAGTTGGAGGGTTGAGAGCCCATCTGTTCACTATCTAGGTTTCACGGAAATACTGGCTATGGTAGCCAATAGCAACGTTGAGGATCCGTTGTCTTATCAGAAGGCAATGGAGGATGTTGACCGGGATGAATGGGTCAAAGCCATGGATCTCGAGATGGAGTCAATGAACTTCAACTCAATGTGGGATCTTGTAGATCAGCCTGATGCGGTAAGATCTATAGGTTGCAAATGGATCTACAAGAGGAAATACTGTGTCGATGGGAAGGTGCAAACCTTTAAGGCTCGACTTGTGGCAAGGGTTATTCCCAGGTGGAGAGAGTCGACTATGAGGAGACTGTCTCGCCTGTTGCCATGTTGATGTCAATTCGCATCCTTCTGTCAATTGCCACTTATTATGATTATGAGATTTGACAAATGGACGTCAAAACTGCCTTTCTGAATGGAAATTTTGAGGAGACCATTTATATGGTGTAGCTCGAGGGATTGATTGCCCAAGGTCAAGAGCAAAAAGTTTACAAACTGAATCAGTCCATTTATGGGCTAAAACAGGCGTCTTGATCTTGGAATATTCGGTTTGATACTGCGATCAAATCGTACGGCTTTGACCAAAATGTTAATGAGTCTTATGTCTACAAAAAAATCATCAACAGTTCAGTAGTCTTCCTAATATTTTATGTAGAGAATATCCTACTCATTAGAAATGATATAGGTCTACTGACTGTAGTTAAGAACTGGTTAGTGACCTAATTCCAAATAAAAGATTTGATAGAGGCTCAGTTTGTTCTGGCTATAAAGATTTGAGGGATTGATTGCCTAAGGTCAATAGCAAAAATTCCTTCGCCACACTAATGCTCGTGTATGGAACGAGGGACTACAATCTCGTGTATGGAGTGAGGGATTTAAGATGATATCCTAATCCTCTTACTGGATAATGTTTTTATAGTTTCTCATATCAAGAGGAACTTAATCTCAGTTTCTTGTCTCATTGAGCAAAGCTATACCATCTCCTTTTCTGAGAGTAAAGTGTTTATTGTCAAGAATGGTATAGAGATTGGTTTTGGTTCAATGGAAAATAACTTATATGTACTAAGGTCGTTAGTCATAAAAGCCTTGCTTAATACTAAAATGTTCAGTACAGCAACAACTGCTAAAAGACTAAATGTTTCTCCTAAGGAAAACACCCATCTTTGACATCTAAGGTTATGTCACATCAACCTCAATAGGATTGAGCAATTGGTGAAATGTGGACTTCTAAAGAGTTTAGAAGATAACTCCTTGCCGATATGTGAATCATGCCTTGAAGACAAAATGACCAAATGACCTTTTACTAGAAAAATAGAGCTGAGGAAACCTTGGAGCTTATACATTCAGACCTTTGTGGTCCAATGAGTGTTAGAGCTCGAGATGGGTATGAATATTTCATCTCTTTCATAGATGATTATTCAAGGTACGGGTATCTCTACCTAATGCAACGTAAGTCTGAAGTCCTTGAAAAATTCAAGGAATATAAGACTGAAGTTGAAAATTTGTTAGGTAAGAAGATAAAAACACTACGATCTAATCGTGGTGGGGAGTATATGGACCTCCAATTTTAGAACTATATGATAGAACATGAAATTACGTCTCAAATCTCGACCCTAGGTACACCTTAGTAGAATAGCGTATCAGAAAGGAGAAACAGAACCTTGTTGGACATGGTTTGGTCTATGATGAATTATGCTCATCTTCCAGACTCGTTTTGGGGTTTTGTAGTGGAGACTGCATGTTACATTTTGAACAATGTTCCCTCGAAAAGTGTTTCTGAAACATATTTTGAGTTATGGAGAGGCTGTAAAGGTAGTTTTTGCCACTTTAGGATTTGGGGATATCCGACCCACATGCTTGTGGCTAACCCGAAGAAGTTGGAACCGCATTCGAAAGTTAGCCTCTTTGTAGGCTACCCTAAGGAAACGAGAGGTGAATACTTCTATGATCCGAGTGAGAACAAAGTGTTTGTGTCAACAAATGCTATCTTCTTGGAAGAAGACCACATCAGGGATCATAAACCACGAAGCAAACTTGTTTTACATGAGATTTCTAGTGAGACTACTGAAAGTTCAACAAGAGTTAGTGAACAGACTGATAGATCAACAAGAGTTATTGATGTCAGATCATCTAGTCAACCATCTCAAGAGTTGAGACTGCCTCGACGAAGTGAAAGGGTTATGAACCCACCGGATCGCTATATGGGTTTGACTGAAGCCCAAAACATCATGTCTGATGATGGGGTCGAGGATCCATTGTCTTATAAGCAAGCAATGGAGGATGTGACAAAGATGAGTGGATTAAGGCCATGAACTAGGAAATGGAGTCTATGTACTTGAATAATGTCTGGGAACTATTGGATCAGCCTGATGGAGTAAAATCTATAGGGTGTAAGTGGATTTACAAATGAAAATGAGGTGTAGATGGAAAGGTTCAAACCTTTAAGGTTAGACTCGTGGCAGAGGGTGATACTAAGGTCAAGGAAGTGGACTAGAGGAAACTTTCTCACCTGTTCATGTTGAAGTCTATTAGGATACTCCTGTTTATAGCAACATTTTATGATTATGAGATATGGCAATTGGACGTCAAGAATGCCTTTCTTAATGGTAATCTTGAGGAGACCATCTATATGACTCAATCAGAGGGGTTCATAGTTCCAGATCAAGAGCAAAGAGTTTGCGACCTTAATAGGTCCATTTATGGGCTGAAACAAGTGTGTAGATCATGGAACATTAGATTTGACAGTGCGGCCAAATCGATTGGCTTTGATCAGAATGTTGATGAGCCTTGTGTTTACAAGAAAATCATCAATAGCTCAGTAGCTTTCCTGGTACTGTATGTGGATGATATCCTACTCATTGGGAATGATGTAGGCTTTCTGACTGACATTAAAAAGTGGCTAGCCGCCCAATTCCAAATGAAAGATTTGGGAGAGGTGCAGTATATTTTAGGGATCCAAATCATTTGGGATCGTAAGAACAAGAGGTTGCCCTTGTCTCAGGCATCGTACATTGATCAAAGCAATCTGTTTGTACAAACTCTTTGTATAGGACGCCCCTGCTCGCATGTCTTCTACACGAATGATCAAGATCAGATCATCTGTGACAAGTCCCAACACTTGTAACAGTTCTACAAAGCGGGTCACATCTATAGTATTACCAAGACAAGGTTTCCCTCCTATATCCATATACTACAGACCATTTTGGTTATCACTCAAGACATGATCCACTTGTATGTCACCACATACATACTTAAGTTACATACAGATAACCAGAGATTTTATGTTTATTGGTTTGTGGTAAAGCAAATAAAGCATAGAACCGAGAAAAATCAAGATGTGAAGTAAATATACAACGCAAGCATTCGTACAAACAGTTTACAAACTATAGGACACGAGACTTTAGGGCATCAACCCCAACACAAATAATTCTTGCAACGAGTCTATGATCTCATGTACAATGACCATGTTCTCAACCCTTTTGGCCAAAGCATCAGGTATGCTAGCCAAAATGTGAAGTCGGACCAATGAATTAGCCTTCATCCACACCTCATATGCATTACAAACACTTCGCAGTGCATTAAGGGTCGGGACTTGAGTACACTTCTCAACCATGACAAACTCGAGGTCGTTTACCACGAAATATGTTTAAATGGACTCTTTCCACTGTATGAAATCGGTCAAACTAGAGGCATTTAACGGAAAATCAAACATGTTGCTGAAAAAGAAACTCATTGACCTACATTAGGTTTTAAGAAAATACTCGTTGAAGAACAAAACAACATCCAATACGGTTTAGCAAAACTCAAATGAACCCCGTGTGACATCTAATTTCACAATGACACTCCAAAGGTTTAGGACAAAATCCGTCAAAGGGTAGTCAATTTATCCCTCCTCTGAATTGAGACATTCTCAACCAGTTATTAACACTAGAACAATTCTGGTTCCTATAACAAGTAGCCATCATTGATTTGGTCAAGAAATAATTGATTCACTGGGAAGACTCGGGATAATTTGAAGGTAACAAGGTTCGTAGAACTTATAAAAGATACTCAAGAAAGAAGTATACGTGTCAGGGTCAAAATCAAAGGTGAAATACTTAAAGTCAATGTCAACACAAATTCAACTATTATGGATGCTTGGAGCTTGCTGAGCTAAGTAGAAGGTGAAAATTGTAGAAAACACTATGGGATGAGGTGTAAATTCAAGAAGAAGAGAGAGGGAAAGAGAATTCATGGGGTGTTTATCAAAATTAAGGCGTCCTCCTCAATTATTTCCATTGGATGGCCAAGAGGTGATGAATTACTCAGCTAGGAATGTGGAGATGTTCAAGTAAGTGGTGGCAATCGAAGATTTAAGTTGGAACATGGAAAAATGGTGGATTTTGGCTATAAAAAGGGAAGAAGGTGTTGTGCAAAATTTAAGAGTTTTAGTGGATAAAAATTGGGTAAAGCAGAGCTAAATAAAATAAGGAGTTGAAAAGAAGGTCGTGGAGTGTTTTAATTAAAGAATAGGGGCTGAAAGAGTAAAGGAAAAGAAGAAAAACAGTGACGCCAGAGTTATTACAAAAACAGGGGAGGCTCTCGGTTTTTGTCCAATTCGTGGGGATTTAGACTGATTCGAGGCTCCAAATTTGAAGGAAGATGCTTATAAGGTCCCTCGAGAGTTCTATGGTCTTTATTTTGATTGTTATTTGTCGGAATTGAAGAAATTAAACTCTGAAACTTCTCACAAGAAAATAGGTATCTATGGGAAGTTTGTTCAATTCTAGGCATTTTAGGGCAAATTGGATATCCAAACTTTGAGGTAAGATAGTTTAGAAATGCGAGAATTTAGCCGCCAAATTCTTGTTTGAAGAGCTGGCCGAATTCTAGAATTTCAAGGGATGGAGGTTGAAGAAAGAGTTGACTTTTATAGGTTTGACTTCTTTCTGACATCTATTATCTGCATTAAACGTTGAAAAATTAAAACTTAGTATAATTAAGGTGTTTTTAAGCATGATTAAGGGTCCATGGTAGTAATATGATTCTTCAAACCTAGAATTAGAAGAAATTGAGATCCTAAGTTAATTTTGAAGTTAATTAAGAGGTTAATTTGTTAAGCAAACCCTAATTAGGTTTATTAGAAAATTAGGTAAAATTGGACAAAATTAAGGTTAATTTTAGTGCTCTTAGCTTAATTTAAGTTTCAAATGGTGTTATAAAAATATTTTGAGCTTGAATTTGGAATAATTTAGGGGATATGAGGTAGTTTAAAGTTATTTAAGGACTTGATTGTAAACTACAATCCATTATAATTGAAGACTAATTTACAACTAAATTTGATTATGGTTGTTTGGAGTATAGTGAGAAGATTATCAATTGAATTTCAGGATCATGAGGAATTCGAGGAACGAGAAATTTGAGGAAAAAGCTAGTTGACTGTGAGGGTATTTCCTTTAGATGTTTGTTGTGAAATTGCATACATTTATGTTGATATCTATATGTATGTTTGAATGGTGGCATGATCTATGGATCAGTATGATTTTATTGGAAATCATGTTGGAATCGTGGTTGGATGGGATGTATTTCCTACTACTATTAGATAACCGAGATACGAGATAGGTTTACACCGCACATGATGGTAAGGTAATCATAAGGCTTAGTTCATGAGCCTGTGGCGGAATCAGACGGGATAGTCAAGGGGTTATAAGACTTAGTTCCCGAGCTTGTGGTGGAACCGCACGAGATAGCCCGGGGGTCATAAGGCCTAGTTTCTGAGTCTTTGGTGGAATCTCACGGGATGGTCAGAGGTCATTGGGCCTAGCTTCTGAACTGTGAGAAAAACCTCGCGTGGGATGGTAAGAGGACTAACGGGTCTAGTTTCTAAGCCCATAAGAGATGGATCTATGTGCAGATAGAGGTAGAAGAAGATAAGTTTAATCATCTACCGTGTGTGTAGGGTTGGTAGGGAACAGATACGTTCAAGTATGAGGTTTGTAACCTCGTTGTATGATGTGCTGATATTAAGCCGTTTGAAAGAGACCCAGTGGTGGAAGGTACTCTAGTCGAAAATCTGGTATGATATCCCCTGGTTTAAGATGAGAAGAAACTCATGGTAATGTATCATTATTGATTTTCATGTGCTTTAAGATCTGATTAATGTATTGCTCTTAATTATGTAAATGTTCTCAAAATGGATTTCAAAGTAAAAGCATTTGTTTGTTTAATATAACACTTACTAGGCTTTTAGCTCATTCTTTTCTTTTATGTTCTCCTTCCTAGGTAGCGAAAGAGAGGAGTCCTAGGGTGTTGTTGAGGTCAAGATCTGCCACACTACAACCACACTTCAGGATTTAAGTCTACTCTTTATGAGTTTTGTAACCTAGAACTTAGAGTTATCTAAGTTATTATGGAGTTGTATAAACATTATGTTGGTTTATAATAAAGTGAGTTATGCCAAAGAGTTGGTGTTATATTTACTTGGCTATGAGATTTGTAAGCAAAATAGGTTAAAGTGGATTGTAGGTATCATAAAAGGGTGGTATCTGCCGTCTTCACGCCTATTTTCGTGCAAAAGAGGTAAGCTCGGGAGGGAGTGTGTCAGAGTTGGGACGTTATTCCATGTTCTATCATATAATTCTAGAATCTTAAGTCCATATACTCTCCACCATGATCAGATCGTAGTGTTTTTATCTTTTCACCTAACAAGTTTTCAACCCCAGTCTTATTTTCCTCAAACTTTTCAAGTGCTTTAGACTTGTGCTGCATTAGGTAAAGATACTCATATCTTGAATAATCATGTATGAAAGAGATGAAATATTCATACCCCTCCTCTTACTTTTACATTCAACAGACCATAAAGATCTGAATGTATAAGCTCCAAGGTTTCTTTAGCTCTATAATCTTTTCTAATAAAAGGTCGTTTTGTCATCTTGCCTTCAAGGCATGACTCACATGTAGGTAAAGAGTTTTCTTCTAAACCATTTAGAAGTCCACTTTTGACCAATCTCTCAATCCTATTGAGATTCATGTGACCTAATATTAGATGCCAAAGGTGCACATTTTCTTTAGAAGAAACTCTGCATCTCTTAGCAGTTCTTGTCGTTTTGAACATTTCAGTATTTAGGACAACCTTTGTAACCAACGACCTTAGTACGTATAAATTCCTTTCCTTTGAAGAAAATCATATCTCTATTCCGTTCTTAAAAATAAACACTTTATTTCCAGAAAAGGAGAGGGAATAATTTTGCTCAATCAGACAAGAAACAGAGATTAAATTAGTTTTCATATCAGGAACTACATATACGTCATCTAATAACATATATCGTTTATTGTTCAGAAGTAACTTAAGTCTGCCTACAACAACAGTTGAAATGACCTCACCAGTACTGACTCAAAGAGTCATCTCTCCAGCTTCCAATTGTCTCCAGGAATCAAATCCCTGATAGGAACTACTCACATGATTAGTAGCCCTTGAATCAACCATCCATAACAGAATCATTATTCTCTACTAAGTACGACTCCAGGACAAGTAAATCAGATCTACTGTCATTAGATCTCTTCCTTTTTTGAAGAGAAGTGGGATCAACTTGAATACCCTTATTATGAACTCCATGTTTTTCTTTGGAGGTCGAACCTTTTTGATAAATTTCACTAGAGTTAGCAACCTTTGTCTCCTCTATTAATCCCTTAATGTTCAATATGAACCAGAGATCAAATAAAGAGATGACATTACTAGTTGCAACGATATCAACCTCATCATGCTTGAATTGTAAGGACACTCGCTCAAATAATTCTTGCAATGATTGCATGATCTGAAGTGCAGTGACAATGCTCTCAAAACGATTGGCTAAAGCATCTGGTATGCTTGCCAAAATGTGAACTCAAGCCTTAAGATTGGCCTTTGTCCACCTTTCGTATGCATCACGAACACTTTATGTTGCATCATGGGTTGGGACTAGAGGACATTCCTCAGTGAAGACGAAGTTAAGGTCGTTTACCAAGATAATAGTTTTAATTGATTTTATCCAAGTTGTATAATTAAAACCGATCAAACTTTCAACTTTAAGAAGATTAATTAGAGCGCAAGTCAAAATTGTTGATACAAAACAAAATCACTTATTTTAGACACTTATGCATAAATCAATTTTGAACTAGTTAGTTTTAGCAAAAATTAAATAGTGAATCACGATCATTATTTTAGTTTGCAATGATGCTTTAGTGATTAGGATAAAAGCTACAGAAGAGTAGTCAATCACCCCTTCACTAAATTAAGACATTTCACAACCAATCATTACACCAGAATAACTCTTATTCCTATAACAATTAGTCACATTGATTTGGTCAAAAGAACATTAACTTGCTTAACAATTTCTTATAAGTGTGACCCTCTATTTTAGACCTAGAGTTTCGTCTCAAGAAGGTCTATGCAAGAAAGTCTCACAATGCAAACCAATAAAGGAGATCGTAGGCCCTTTTGACACACATTCCTCTTCCACTTACTATAAACACTCTCTCCATTCACCTTGATATTGACCCATGCAAACACCATCTGAAGGGGGACGCTCCTAGGGCATTCGAAGGCAGGCATGAGTCTCATGGTGTGAACTTTTAGGGAGAATGTGAGTGAAAAAATTGACATGTCGTATATATCTTTTTCCTTCTACTGAGTATTTTAAAATTAGGGTTTCTTACTTAGGTAAATTCGGCTAATTAATTTATCTAAGTGACTATTAACTTTACCCAAAGTAACTTTTACATTGGATGGTTTAGCAATAATGATCTTCGTTTATTAAACACTTTAATAAACCTTAATTATCCATTGCATCCTTATAAAATATTGGCCTAATTCACCTTCCAGGTCAGTTCCCAGGTAGGGGTATTCTATTTATGTTAACTTAAATACCCCAACCTAGAAAGAACATTCCCCAGACAAAGGTCCTGCTAAAATGAATTAAAAGATCAATATAGTTCTAATCTCATTAGAAGCGCTTTTAACAAAAGTCTACGTGAATAAATTTTAAACCATTTAAAATTAATTTGGACCTATGTTTGCATGCAACTATTGATTATAGATTTTAATTCTAATTTCATTATACTTATAATCGTTATAAAATAATGAAATATAAAATCTATAACTTGCATCTAGTGACATTGAATAAATATAAAACTTATATTAATCTATGTAATGTCATGCTCAATGCAAAATTCGTTTTCATTATAAAATATAACGCTTATATTTAACAATCATTAAGTATCCACAACCATCATGCCATCATACATTATAACGATGATGCATGAACATGCTTAATGCAACATATATCTAATCAATATAACACTTCTATTATGATGCATGGGCATGTTGATTTAAACATGCATCCAAAATATAACACTAATATTTAGAGTAATGACACTTCATTAGACATGCATTTATAATATAACTCTTATATTAAAAAATGCATGAGCATGCATAATTAATCATGTAATCTAATAATATAACACTTATATTTACATGATGCAGGAACATGTTTATCCTAATATGGGAATTTGAATCTATATGAAATATAAATTCAAGCTTTAATTTAAACATACATCATATGCATAATAAATTAAACAGCAAAAATGACCAAATTTTGGCACCCTAGAAAAAATAATTAATTAAGTCAATATAATAGTTATACTAATCTAATTAATTAAACAAGATTAAGTTATAATAAACAACTAGGTCAAAAACAACATCAACCGGCTTCTCGCGCACGTCGCACACCCTCATCAGCCCTCTGAGCGTTGCAACGTTGAGCAGGTAATGCTGCGACGCTAGGTAAGGTTTCCGTGCATGCCTTGCTCGTAGCGTTGTAATGCTGCAAAGGCAGAATGCATCTTTTGGGCGATTTTGCCCTGAACTTGCTCCATTTTGGCTCCATTTCTCCTCGATTTGCTCAACAACACTTGCTCTACAGCCTGAAAGCATGAAAATAAATGCCCAAAACAACAAACCCTTACATTTTAATCGCTTTAAAACATAAATTTTATGTGCCAAAATTCGTAAACAACTAACATTACAAACCACGTTCCAAATGCAGAATATAACACCCACCTTTAAGCTAGGTTTTGTTTTAGAAACAAAAATAAAGCACAAAAATGCAAGAAAATTGGCTCTGATACCAATTAACGAGATCAAATACTAAGCGGAAGCGTGAAAACGCCTTGCATTTTTGTTTTCAATTTAAATAAATAAAAAAATAAATATAACAAAAACAGAGGATAAACATATGTAAATCAACATGCTTTTGAAGAGAAGAAAAGGAAAACCGACAACATACCTTTGTAGATTCCTGAACTCTTCACGATTCACCTATTGTCTTCTTTGGAACGTCTCTTCAACCAAAAAGGGACACCTCCGTAAGTGCAACCTCATTATTCTCCTAGGAATCCAAGGGTAGAAGAGTGGTCTCCATCACCTTGGATGGGGAAGAGATAGAGAATAATTGAAAGGAGAATTTTTTTTAGAGGAAATCTAATTTGGAGGCTAGGATTTTTCACACTAATAATCGCTTAACCTAATATGGCTATAAAGGGATATTTATATGAAGACTTCTCCAAGTCTTTCTAAAATTTCCCTTAAGGAGTAATTCAATTAAATAACCATTGTTTAATTAATTAACCCATTAATTAAATTAACCATATTAAATCTAATTTAATATGTGTAGTTAATTAACTAATAAATAAACATTATATATTTATATGTCTCAACCTCTAAAAAATAATTAATTAATTCTCATGAATCCAATTGATAAGAATTTAATATTTAAATCTTATTCAAATATTTTTCTCTTAATTATAAATCACACCTATAATTAACTATATCATATTAATCTCATTAATATGCTATTCCATCAATTGATTTTAATAATTCAAACTATTCCTCTTATCTATCATTTATTGAGCTAACAAGGGAACCTTATGAACCTACATATTAGAAGCTCCAATGATATGAGATTAATTAATTAAAGTCTTTAATTAAATTAATCAATGTCTATTAACTACCGATCACTCCACTAAAGACCGATAGTTGCACTCTTCGCATTCTAGATATATTTCTATGTCCATGGATATAACCAATCAACAGTGAGTCAACCCTTCACAAATCGCTCATAACTACAATTCGATCAAATTATCGTTTTACCCTTGTAGTTACATCTAACTTCTTAAGTAACACTGATTCCTCTAATGAACAAATAGTTAAACTAACACCTCTATGGCCAGTGAGAGGTTGAGGCCTTAATGTTGAAGACCCGAAATTAGCTATTAATGGAGCAATTTATTTACTTCCCCTAAGGTCGGGAAAGACCAAATTCCATCTTGTGTAGCTGTGTTCCCAACTCCCTATTCGGACAGATCCCCAAAATGTTAGGCTTGTTAAGTCAGCTAACATGGTCACTCTCACCCATACAAATAAAAGAATTGCCCTAAAAAACGGGAGTTCACAACTTACTAAGGATTAAGGTCAAGTCACCTATGGTCATCCTAGTAAAATGTAAGTCTCTTTGTTCGGTGCTAAGTAGGTGTCGTTAGTTCTACCTAACTTGAAACAAAAAATATTTATAATGCTCAAACAACAACCTAAACTAGCTCGTAGTTAAGTGGAAGTAAGAGGTCGATCCACAGGGAAGACTTGTTTAATCTTTTCCTTAACTAAGTTTGACTATAAAAGCTATAAAACGGAGATTTTAATGAAACTAGAAACATGCTAAAAATCAAGAGACAACGGATAAATGTAAACAAATATGGAACAATCTTGCGTCTAATTCAAGTTAGATGTTCAGTGCAATTCTTGTCATCGAATTCTACAAATTAAATTCACAATCGAATTAAGCTTGCAACTACTTACTTAACTCGATTAAGCTAGCTTTTAGGAAGGCGAACAACTAGCAATAACCTAGTCAAGAGAGAGTCTTAATCATTGACTAAGGTTCGATAGGTCTAACCCTAATCAATCTACATGCTTCAACCTCTATTGGGTATGATAGCGGCCATATAGAATAGAAAGCACGCGCATTAAGTTCTAAAATTCAATCGCACCGATTAATTGTTAAGATAGCTTACTCAATTAACCGATTTTTCTTCAAATCTAGTAATTAATGCATCATAGGATAACCATCAAACACACAATTACTATTCCCTATGGTAGATCTTGGCTAGACATTCTATCAAACACATTGAAAGTAACGTATTCCATCATGATTGTGACAAAACCGAACATCTAGGCTAAACATGTTCAAGATATAGATCATTCAACATGATTCAAGAATTAAAAACAAATGAAAGAATGATCAAATTAGATTGCAGATGATAAAAAAAAGTAGAAAACTCAAAAGAATTGCTAGAACTCTTGAAATAGAAACAAGATTCAATGATTACTTCACATATCCATAGACAAATTTGTGAAGAATTACAATGTTGCTTACAATTAAAAAAGAAATCAAAATCTAACCTAAGTGGGAAAAAAATTACCAAAGAGACGAAATGATATAGAGAGAAATCACAGCCTCCATCGGAATCGTGCTTCCCCCTTTACAAAAGTGAAAGAAAAAGTATTTATACACGCAAGGTAGCATCATAACGCTGAGGCTAGCATTGCAACGTTAAATCGCAAAAAAGCCAAGAAGCATTGAGCTTGAGGCGTGACGCTGAGTTACGTAAGGCATGCACGCACTCTGACAATTGCGTAAAGATCCGGAGCGTTGCAACACTGTGGGGAGCATTGCAACGCTGCCTTATTTTGCAGCAAAAGTGTGCTTTCTGTCTTCAAGCATTGCTCGACGGTTCTCCTAGGGTCGTGATGTTGGGTCTTGATGGCATTTTAGTAATTTCTCTGATTCTCTTCAACTTTGTTGACTTTCTTGGTCATTTTTTTAAATCTTTTTTAGCCCTAATTTCTCAGATTGACTCCTAATTTTTTCCGGGACAGATTTACCTACATAATGAGCATTAAAAGCAAATAATCAACACAATTTTGATGGAATTAATGCAAAAAATATATATCTTTTAAAGACCTAAAACTCTTCTAGTAACGGTGTTATATAGAGAGTCTATTCATTTTGTGGTATGGTCTTATACAAACTCTTTGTATAGAATACCCCCGCTCGCATGTCTCCATATGAATTATCAAAATCAAATCATTTTTAGAACTTTACAACAATTATAACATCTACAAAACGGGTCGTATTCATAGTGTCACTAGGATAAGGTACCCAACCTTATCCATCTATTGCTGACCATTTAGGTTATCACTTAAACATGATTCACCTGTATGTCTCTACATATGTGTTTAAGTTTCATGAGATAACCTCGAATCTTAATTTATTGGATTGAATTAATGTAGTTTAAAAGTTAATAAAATACTGTGATTTGTATTTACAAACTACAAGGCATATGAGATTTAGGACATCAACTCCAACATGAGAAGCAAAGAAATTAGGATGGATGGATAGAGATGGCCGATCAACTCCAATCCAGGATGATCAAGCCATACGGTCGAGCAACCAACCCTAAAAATTGTGCTATTTGGAGGCAACTAGGATTTTAAATTTACTTTCTTTCTTGTTTAGCCTTTTTTTTTTTTTTTTGCTTTCGTAGTTTAGCGTAGTTTTTGGTAATAAATAATTGAGAGAATTTTGAATCTCTTTCTTTGCAAATGATCTTGACATGAAAAAAGTAAAAAAAAAAGTTACATTCTCATCTTGCATGCGTCCAAAAATCATGGGAGTTTTTTCTGTTCTCCTTCTTTATATGTTGTCCTTGTGCTTCTTCAAATTCTATTACTTTGAGGACAATGTTTTCTCTTAAAGTTGGAGGTGGGCCCGATACATGCTCGCTTTTGTTTTGCCTCAATTTTGTCTATATTTTTAGATGATGTTGAATGTTATTTATACATATTGATGATGTATGCATATTGGGAACATTTAAGCACTTGAGCTCGAGTTTGTGGGTTTGTGGTTTTGTAATTTTGTGGAACTTAAAAATTTTGTGATTATTGATACCTCCTTTATGCTTCTTGATTTTTCATGGTCTGAAAAAAAAAATTGACTCAGAACTTTACATTTTTTCTTGAATGTATGATTGAATGAATGTTTGAATGTATGAGCACAATAACAAAAGTCAATTCATTTGTTTTTGCTCAGTCATTTCTTTCTTTTAAATGAAAAGTAGATAATGCACTCCTTTAGACGTATGCTTTCAAGATCTTAGATATGATAAAATTTTCAATTGAGCCAATCTATTTTATAAAAATTTTCTTGTCAATCTTATGAAAAATTGTATGTTTTGTTTCGAGTTCATTTTAGAATCCTAGACTTCTAGAAATGTTTTGTCCTCTTTGATTTTTGTTGTCACCCCAAAAGCCAACTTTTAGCCTTGAGAATAACCTTTCTTGTTAGGGAAGCAAAACTAGACAATGAGGATAAAAAAGGGCATAGTGTGATAAAGAAAAATAGTTGTTATAAAACAAAAGTTCAAATAAATTTTTCGATAAAAGTAAGTTTTAGTACTAGCTTAAAAACAAAGTGTATGTGTGCATGGATAGAGATGAAAAGAGCTATCTCTATGGCAATAAGTTAGGACCCCATGAGAAAAGAGTGGATTGAGTCCCTACAGTTGGGTGTGTGAAAGCTAGCCCTCTAGGTAAAAGAAATGCCTTCTAAGTTTTTTGAGTGTAAGTTTTAGGCACCCTTGCCTTAGTATTGCCTCTCTTTTTTGCAAATTGGTATGTCTTAAGTTAATAATCGAGTCAGTGTAGGAGAAGAGGAAACAAGAGCTAGATAAAACCTTTTTGGTGTCTTATACTCTTAAATAACATGAGCTTTGCATTCTTTCTTTCATAGTTTTACTCAAAAATGCCTTTTCAAAATCAAGTTTCAATTGATTGTTTGCAATTTTTTTTATTATCTTAGTGATTGTTTGCATTACTTTCTAGGACTCTTAAGACTCGAGACTGGAACTAAATGATTGAGTGGATCAAATGAATAAAATGAACAAAACCTTTTTTGCTTGAATGTATATTTTTATTTTTCCTTGCTCAGGACGATCAAGAGTTAAGTTGGGGGTGTTTGATAGCTCCTAAAAAGAGCTATAATAATGTCCTTAACTCTATCCATTTTCTATACTTTATATGCTTTAAATATTCGTTTTATAGGTAATTTCATTTCGAGAAGAAAAAAGAGTCTTTTAGAAGAGAAACGGGTGAAAAAGGAGTCAAATTGGGCTTTGGAATCACTTAAATTGAAGAAGATGCGAAAATTACTAGTTTGTCACTCCAATTGAGCGTTGCTACCCTCCATTGGCATAATTCAATGCTCCCAAGCATCTTCAACACATCTCACGCAGCATAACAATGCTATCTCAACGCTGCTTCATTATGCTCAAAGGTAGAATGTGGAAAATGCAGGGTAGTGCAGCATCGTTACGCTACAAAAATTGACGAAAATTCATTGGGCGCGCGCCCGTGCCTCCCCGCCCATCAGCGTTGCTACCCTGTTGTTATTCTTGCTCTCAGCGTAATTACGCTTATGCTCTCATCAGCGTAATTACGCTGTACCCTTTGTATAAATACAATTTTTTGTATTTTCACGTAGGAGATTAGTTCTTCACTCGATTTTCTCCTAGTTTTATCAGCTTTATGCACTTTTTCTTTGTTTCTTTCCTTACCTTTGATGCATCCATGTTATTCTTTGATCAAATCTTGATGGAGATACTACATTAAGGTAAGTAGATCTAGTTTAGTTTAGGTTGAGTCTCAATTTTCTTGGAATGAGGTTGAATCTTTAATAATCTCTCATGTAATTTCTTGATTTATGTAATAAATCTTGTTGAAATTGATTCTTGAACGTGAGATAATTTCTATGTATTGAGTTTCAGAATTTTTTTTTATCAACTTTCTTTTATTCAATGATTGCTAGAAATAAAAGTATATCTACGTGCTTAATTTCCTAGGGCAACCAAAACTAAAAAAGTGCAAAGGTGTGAATTTAGATTATTGGGATCAATCTTATTCACAATTATGTATGATTAGTTAATTCAAGAATAATTGGGCTAGTAAATCTAGGTTTTCCAGTTTGCTAATCTAATCTTAGTCAAGAATTGCTCTTTCTTAATGCAAATGAACAACTAATAGATTGCTATAAATTCCTATTGATTGCGTCATTAAGGTTTGATTAATTGTTTAATTAAGAAATTAAGGTTATGCATACATATACTTTTAGGGTGTATAGACTAAGTGGATTACTAGCAAGAATCTTGACTTTGTTAAATGCCTATGAATATGAAGAAAAATTCAGAGGAAACCTAACTAAACTAGATCAATAAAAAAATCGAGTTTTCATTTTTCAAATTCTCATTTACTTTCTTAAGCAATCTTTTCAATTTCTTTACAAAAAAGACCCCTCCGGTTACCTTTCGAATTTGGAATTAGGTTAAACAAATATAGATTCCTTGAGGTATTGCCAGGACTTACCATTTATACTATCTTTAGGTATAAGTTGTACAAATGATGTAATAAACAAATATTATTTACTTAGGTTTGGGGTTTAGATAACGACACTAGATTCCACTTAACACTGAGTTAACTAATATACTTTATATATTTCAATGTTATGTCATTTACTCTCATAATTTTAACTTTGCATTACCAATATATGTCTAAATTGAGAAAGTATATTACTTGGAAAAGTATCATTGGCAGTTTAACTTATGAATTTGTTTTTCATTAAGAAATGTTCACAAGGTCTTGTTGCCAATTCATGAATTGTTCATGAACCTTGTGATTGAGAATCACAATTTGAGAGATAACTTATATTTATCTCCCTAATTGACATATTTGATGTTGAGTTTAGAAGATAGAGCACAAGACAACAACATATGAGATTCTGAAGCCGATATAAGCTCAATTTGGATGATTATCTAAATAATCTCAAGATTAAGTATTATAATCCAAGAAAATAAACCATGTGACTAGAGTTATATGAGGAAATAGTTTCCAAATTAGTCTGGGGAGTTACATTCAGAGGAATTTTGGAAATAACTCAACGAGAAGAAAAATAAGAATGAATGTAAATATGATTTGCTGGATTCTTAGTGGAGAATTAAGACTCGCACCTAGATAGTTGAATTCATTCACTTTCAAATTTTTCTTCATTACAATTAGATTGTAATTTTTGGAATATACTTAATGATGTAGAATAGTTTCTACATATTTGCATTGAGAAGTTCATCTCAGTTAGTATAGTGGGAGATATGAGATATCATAGTTGTTATTTATGCTGAAGATGGAGTTTTTATTACCATAAGAGAAAATCAATTTCTTGAAACTTTATTACTAATTAATTCATAAGGTTCATGTTAAGGTGATAAAGTATATTTTCAAAAGTTGTTTGAAAATATGTTCAACCTTAAATAAGTACAATTAGTATGTGTTAGAATGTTTAACATATACAAATACTACACCGAGAAATTCAAGATTGTTGAATTCAGAATGGAAAGAAAAATTATTTTCTCCTATAAGATACTCATTTTTGGAAATTAAAATTGATTACCATCAATTTTAATAAAATAACTAGTATAGGTAATTTTTTTAGAGTTAGAGTTAAATTACTTTACCTGTTTAAAAATCTTGCCTTTCATGCAAGATAGTCATTGAACCTTATTGGATAAGGCAAAAGTCTAAAGAACACGTTTTACTTAACATTTTGACCTAGGTTGTATGGTGAATGTAAAAGTCAAACAAATATCGTTAGTATGTCATCAATCTGATTGGTGGATATTTAGTGTATGAGTATCTTTATCTAATACAACTTAAGTCTAGATTTCTTTGAAGAATTCAACAAATGTTAAACTAATGTTTAAACCAATTAGGCAAGTCTATCAAGACATTGTGATCAGATCACACTTGATGTATCTCATACGTCACACCAATTATATCATATATAATTGAATTTTCTTTTGTTAATTTGAACACTTCAAATCAAACTCAAAATCTGATTATCAACTTAAATCCATTAAGCTACCAAGGGGACCTTATGGACCTGTAGCTTGAAGCTCGGTACGTGAATAGCTAACTAAACTCTTTAGTCACGAGATCCACCATCCGTTAATTGTCGGACACTCCACTAAAGACCGACAACTGCACTCTTCTCATTACAGATATATTTCTATGTCCATATCAACCAATCAACAGTGCGATAACCTTTCATAGTTCGCTCGTAAGTACAGTTGGGCCAATTTACCGTTTTGCCCATGTAGTTACATCTAACTCCTTAAGTACCACTGATTCCTCTAATGAACAATAAGTCATAGTCGTACTCTAACCGGGTCCTTTCTTCCAAAGAGAGGGTGTGGCCACTATGTTTAAGACCCAAAATCAAGCCTTAAGGGAGCAATCTATCTTTTTACCCTACTTCAGAGGAGTGAATTCCATCTTGTATAACTGAGTTCCCAACTCCTCAATCAGACAAATCCCCAAAAGGGTAGGCTTGTTGAGTTGGTAATCTGGCCACTCTTACCGATACTAATCAAAGGACCGCCCTCATAGGCAAGAGTTCCCAAAACACTCAGGATTAAAATGCATAATTTTTGGAGATAATTGATGGCACCATAAAAGTGTTATTTTTACTAGCTTAATTCAAGCTCATTTATGGATTTTATGTGTTTAGTATGCTATTTTGTAAGTGTTGAACAACTAAAAGGTAGAATTGATATTTGAAGCTAAAACAGGATGAAAACAAACCAAAACAGAGCTCTGTAGCATCAACTGTGAAGAAAAAAGGAAATTTACCAAAATACCCCTAGTGAGAACATAGCTACCCTCTACTGAGTGTAGTGCTACACTAGAGAACCATGGCTTCCCATGTTCAGAGCATAGCAACACCATGGGTTATGCTTCACATTACGCTTGAAGACATAATACATGATTTAGAGATAGCATCGAGATGCTATAGGGGAGCATTGCTACGCTCCAGAACTTGACAGACAAGCAGAGACGTGTGTGTGCGAGGGCGTAGAGGTAAGCGTCTTTCCACTGGAATTAGGTGAAATCATCACCGATCTTCCAACCTCCAGCCTTCATTCTCCCTATATTTTCTTCGCAGCATTATGTTCATTGTATTTTTCATTTCTTCTGGACATAGTAACTCATATGCCACACACTACGAGAAGTTTTTTTCTCTATAGATAGTTTTTTCTGCCAACACAACAAAAAATTTCGGAAAAGCTAATTTCTGCCGAAAAGTTTTCAATGCGTGGCCATAACATCATTTCTACCGATGAAAATATATGTGTAGTCAAAAACTTGTGTGGTCATAGTGAAAATAATTAAGTTGGGTTTCTGTGACGCTTATTTTATTTTCTGCCCACACAAGGAGCATGGGCATAAATATTTAGTTTCTCCCCACGAAATGTGTGTGGCCAAAAACTTTTTAAATCCTATATTTTCTTTTCGCCACACTTTCTTAAAACCCTACCCCACTTTTATTTTTTTCCATAATTTCTTTACTGCCTTTGTTTCATCTCTCTCTCCTCACTCTCCTCCTATTTTCTTTTTTTCTCTCACACAAAACCCTAGCACTCAAGACCCACGACCCCCCACTACTGCACAAGATGAGGCCCACACATGATCAATCACTGCATGCCGTTGCCCGCTTGCTCGTATCGTGCTTAAAGTTTTCACCAAAGGTTAAGTAGTAAAAAGTTATTTCTTTTGACAAGCTCGGTTAACCAACCCGAACCCGAACTGCCCGCCTACTAGTCTGATCGGATGGACGACAACGATAGAGCGCATATGGTGAAAAGGTTATACTTCCACCACCACCATATTTTGGAAGCTCCCTTGCAATTATATATGTTCCCACTTACCAAAGCTAAATCTTCAAATGTGGAACAACTTCTACCTCTGTCCTCTCAAAACTATTTTTTTCTTTTGCTATGGGCAAAAAACCTAAAGTCATTTCCAACACTCTAGTGGACTACTCGTACAGATTATTTACTTGTAAGGTTTGTGATGTTTGTAGTGTGATCGAGATATTCATACTTTGGGCTTAAAGGATAAATTTAGTTCCAATTTGGGCTTTGTGTTTAGGTTACAAAGTAAAATTGTCTTATTGCAAGTCATGGAGTTGACTTAATTAAAAGATGTATCTTAAAAAGTATATTGATATCCAAATTTTGATGGTTCAAGTAGACTTTATTTTTCTTTTAATTCTTTGTAAAAGTTTAGATTGTCTCTTGACGAACCTTCTATACAATCTTGAAGTTGTCTTTTATCAGAAGTTTTAAGGGAGCACTTTTGTCTTTCACGTCTCCTGAACTTTAAAAAATATTGTTTTGCTTGCTTTCCTTATTTTCTTATGCTTTGAAATATGTAAGACCGTTCATGTATCTTTTATTTTCTTGTTCCCATGCTGGAGTTTCCACGATTTATCGCTATTGTACATTGATACTTTTTAAGTACTTTTTAGTTGGTTTTGAAAATCAAAATAACACTTAAGAACTATTTAGGTTGTTTTGGGAGTTATCAAGTCACTTGGACACCCTTCTTAGGTAATTTATAGTTAGCTTTGAAATTGAAAGTTACAGTTAAGCATTTTTAAGTTGATTTGAGATTTAAAGTATCACTTAGACAATTTTTAGGTAATTTTTAGTGGATTTTGATATTGAAAGTCATAATTAGTCATTAAGTTGATTTGAGAGTTAAAGTGTCATATAGACACTTTTTAAGTACTTCTTAAGTTGGGTTTGAGAGTGAAATGTTGCACTTACAGATTTTTAAGTTGTTTTAAGAATTAAAGTGTCACTTTCACACTTTTTAGAAATTTTTTAAGCTGGTTTTGAATTTGAAAGTCACACTTAGGCATTTTTAAGTTGTATAGAGAATTAAAGTGTCACTTAGACACTTTTTAGATAGTTTTTAATATTTGTTTGAGTTTAAAGATCACATTTAGGCACTTTTATGTTGTTTTGAGAGTTAAAGTGTCACTTAGACACTTTTTAGCTAATTTGTAGTTGGTTTTGAAATTGAAAGTCACACTTAGACATTTTTTAGTTGATTTGAAAGTTAAAGTATCACTTAGGCACTTTTTAGGTCATTTTTTAGTTAAGTTTCTATGAGAATTGAATTGGCATTTAGACACTTTTTAAGTACTTGGTAGTTGGTATATCTAACCTATTGCCCTAATTTCTACCGGATTGAATTTTTGTCCATTCTATTTGAAGATGAATAGGGATTGGATTAAACTAAAAAATAGATTTTCACGAGATTATATTGAAGGAGTTGCTCAATTTATGGAAGTGGCTAAGTGTCATGTAAATGATGTGGGAAAAAACTAGATGCCCATGTATGAATTGTCTAAATTCATTGACACAAACATTGGACAGAGTAGAGCAACATCTATTTACACGTGGGATATCTCCTTTATATAATAAATGGGGTTTTCATTGAGAAGCAATGAACTTAGCTCGATTTGAAAGAGACGTTACTTCTTCGAAAGGTGATGGATTAAGTAGAGAGTCTAATGCTGGCGATGAGGACGATGAAATTTTTGGTCTTCTAACTGATTTGCAAGGACAAATGATAACAAAGGAAGAAAATTTGATGACGAAGGATTTTGATGATGAAATTCTAGAAAATGTCAAAGAAATGGATACTAGTAACATTTTTTAGGAGTTGATAGATGAAGCACGTAATGAGTTGTATCCTGAATGTATTAAATTTTCTTCATTAAATTTTTTTGGTGAAGTAAATGTGTATCAAGGTTCTCAATAATTAGAGCATCAGATCGTTTAATATGCTACTAGAATTGTTAAAAGATGCATTCCCAATTGGTACATTTATACATGGATCATTTTACGAAGCTAAGAGAAAACTACGTGACTTGGGGATAGGAGATGATTCTGTTCATGCTTGCAAATAAGACTGTGTATTATTTCGAAAAGAACTAGTTAATTATCAAAGTTGTCCAGTAAGTTGTGAATCTCAATATAAAAAAAATAATGGAAAAGCTAAGAAGATTTCAAATAAGGTTTTGCATCACTTTCCACTAATACTGAGGTTGAAACAATTGTTTTTATCGAAACAAATCACTTCTGAGATGAGATGACATAAGGATAAATGAGTTGATATAGAGGATGTGTTACGACATCCAATTGATACTGCAGGATGGTGTTGAGATGATGTCCTATACGAAGGCATGAAAAATATGTTGGAATGTACAATCGTGCAGCAGAAGTGACCAGAATCCATAAATACTCTAATTCATTAATTTTGGCAGAAATGAAAACATGCTTCAGTAGAAATAAATGGGTTTCATGACATACCTTTGTAGAACTTCCTCTAAGCTTGAATCCAGCTGTAAATCTCCTCTGACTCTTGTTATAGACCACCCCAAGATCTTCCGTACTATCCTCTTGGTGCTCTAGATTGAGTAGTGGGACTCAAAATAAGCCTAAATTAAAGGATTTTGAAGATAAGCTCACAACAGCAACCCAACGGAAGAACAACTTTCTTCTCTCGAATTTTTAGAAAAAATTGATCGGTTGCATTGCTTAGAAACAATTTTCTATTATGTGTTTTTTTCTTTCATTTTCAATTTTGATAAATATTGATTTCACAAATAAATTCTTTCAATAAAATTTAAAATATTATTAATTTTACAAAATTAATTTCATAAATTAATTTTCTTAATAAAATTAATAATTATTTAAACAATTTAAATAATTCTAATTAATTTAATATCAAATATTAAATTAATTTTTACACAATTTCATCTTAAAATATTAAAATCATATTTAAATATTATTTCTCCAATTTCATTTAGTTCTAATTTGAATACTTCAAATTAACTTATCATGCTATTCTAGAGCTAACCCCTTTACGAGCTAGTAGGGGAACTTTGCAGATCCACAGATCATGGGCTCCAACGATATGAGATTAATTGGCTAAACTCATTAGACCAAACTAACCCCCATTCGTTAATTAATGGGTGATTCCACTAAAGCCAATAGCTGAACTCCCCTCAAAGTAGATATATTATGTCCACTCGATATAACCATGATTAGTAAGTTAACCCTTCACAGGTTGTTCGTAATAACGGCTGGGTCGAATCTTTGTTTTACCCCCAAAATTACCTTTTGTTCCTTAAGTCCCGCTGATCCTCTAATGAGCAATTTATTTGTGATCCAATCAACAAATTGAATCCCTCTCGGGATAATGAGAGGGGTGAGGCCTCTTGTTCAAGACTCAGAATCAGCACTTAAAGGGAACAACCTCTCTACTAACCCTAATCGGGTAGAAGTGAGTTTCGTCTTGCACCCTATGTCCCCAGCTATTCATCTGATCTTATCCCCAAAATGGGAGGCTTATTGAGCAGAGGCAGTTGGTCTACTCTCACCGTTTGTAGATCAAAGGATAATCCCGAACAAACAGGAGTTCATAGTTAGCTCAGGATTAAGGTCAAGTTACCTAGGTCATTGTTTTGAAATAGTTAGTCTTAAATAGTAAACAACGTTACAAAGTAAGAGTGACTAGTTTCGTGGTCCGATCTTGTACAAAACTCATGTGCACAAGACACCTCTACTCATCATGTCCCAACATGAACGAATTAAGATCACTTCGTTTGTAGCACTTTTCAACTCTTTGTAACAACTACAGAGTAGGCCGCATCCAATAGTGTTACCAAAATAAGGCACCCAATCTTATTCATATACTATAGATCATTTTGACTATGTACTCGAACTTGATCCACTTGTATGTCTCCACATAAAGTTCATGTAATAGTTAAGGGACTTAAGTTTATTGGATTTCGAAAAAATAATATATTCAATAATAACTTATTGAATTTTTAGAATGAGTTCTACTATTTACAAACCATGAGTTTTAGGACATAAAACCCAACAAAATAGTACTAGGCTGTCGATCAGTGTAAAACGTTAACCCACAATTTAGAGTGCCATCAACTAATAATATGCGGCACGTGACAAAGAGGAGATGATGAAGATGAAGGATGAATTAGCTTATGTCAAGGAATAAAATTTCAACTTAATTAACAAAATTTCAAAATTGGAAGAAAGATGGTTCAACATTCAAAAAATGTTGGGATGAGGACAAGAAGGGGATGCATCTTCAAATACTAGGTATTTGTTGAAATTAAAGTTTAAAACTTGTTCATGCATGCATGTATATTATAAGTGGCTATTTCATAGCTACAGTAGCCAATCATGCATATAGTGCATTTATTGTATGTTTGAGTTGTAATGTGTTGTGACTATCCTACAATTACAGTAGTCTAGTCATGCATATAGTGCCTTTTTTTATAGGTTTTATAGTGGGTATAGAGTAAAGTTGCATTTATGAATTTTTTTTTATTGTTTTGGGCGTCACCTACACACTTTTTAGAAACTGTTTATGTTGGTTCACACATAGGGTTAACAACTACAACCTGTTTTAATAGTCAAAATAGGTTGATAACTTGTAAAACTAAGGTTACAAGATAATTCAACGGGCAAGATCCTGTCTAAGGCTGACAGTACTTAAGTTGACGTTTTACGGAACATCTACTATCTCGGGGATCGAGTCAGTTCTAAAGTCACATTAAACCCGATTTTATGAGCATGTGTGAGCAATGTGAGATGTTAAAAGAATTTTATAACATAGACATCGTAGGTTAAATCCAGTATAAGAGTTCTACTCGGATACACACCTAGACTTAGGTTGCATTAATTAGCCGGAATATACCTAAGTAAAAATATACCCAAACCATCTAGAACATTTTTGTATGAGGAAAATTGTTTTTGTCTCTAACGTTACTAAGGTTCACACCGTGAGATCCATGCTCGGCTTCATGTCGCCCTAGGAGTGGCCTCATTCAAAAAGTGTTTGTATTGGTTAATAGCAAGGTGAGTAGGGGAAGTTGATCATAGTAAATTGGAGAAGGAAGTGTGTTAACACATCTTATAGTCTCCTTCATTAGGTTGCACCGTGAGATTCTCATGTTTTGCCTGCGTGTCATCCTAGAGCGACCACCCATTCAGAGGGTTGTGACATGGGGATTGGGACACCGAAAACTTCAGAAATGAATAGGGTCTCTTAGGTCTGTTCTCAACATTATCTTCTATTCGATAGCTTATTGGGACCGATATCTAGGATCTAAAAATGGAGGGTTACACTTACAAGAATTACTAACTGTTAGTAAATTCTTCACCAAACAAGTGATAACAAAATGTTATAGGAATAAGAGTTATTATGGTATTAGTGTTTAGTCAAGAATGTCTTGGTTCAGTGAAGGAGTAATTGACTGGCTCTCAGTAGCAGTTAGTTTGACTCACTGAAGTATTGTTGCAAATTAAAAATATACATTATTACTTTTGCTAAAATTTGATTGGATTTAATTAACAATTCACTAATAGAATCTATTTATATTTTTTTTAGCATGACTAGATCATTATTTCAACTACTCGCTTTTGAAAAATTAAACAAAGATAACTACGCAACATGGAAATCAAATTTAAACACGATACTAGTAATGAAGAAGACCAAGCATTGGTCAGATCATGTAAACGATGAGGTAAGCGATCGTTGAGTATGGGATACTCGGCAGCAAGAAGAACGCGCGTGCACTAAACGATCATGTAGCTCAACAAGCTTCATCGCTTAGTCACTGACTAAACAATCGCATAGTAAAATTTACTTAAGCGCTTACTCTATGATCATCTAGACGATTGTGCTTCACAGCAACGTAGTCATTTAAGCGATCATTTAGACTTGTGCGTTTAATGTTAGTGCGCTAAACGATCGAGTGCCTCATGCTTTACCCTCTTGTAAATGGAACTCGATCGTAGCCAAGCGATCATGGTTACTTGGCCAATTTACTAAATTATCAGGGAGGCTTCGCCTGGGTAGTTCAAAACTCGGTTCGCCTGTGAACCGATTTGCTCGATGGATTTTATGTAATAGATAAAATTTTAATTTCAAGTTTTTGAGGCTAATCATCCCGGTCCATTAGTCTTTGGTGAATGTTCATGTGATGTATGTTTGATTATATATCATATGGTATGCCATATAGTTGAAATCCCACCTTAGGTTATGTATCGATCATGCATCATCTCTATATTGTAAGTGTTATGATATAGTAGTTTATATGACTTAATTTACATAAGAGCATGCTCATGCATCATATAATATAAGAGTTATATGTATGCATGCATTAAGCATAGTCATGCATCATCTTTATATTATAAGTGTTATAGTATAAGGGTGTATGGAAGTATGTTTGCTTATTTCATTACCAAGTATAGAGTTATATATGGTAATGAATGGACATTGCATGGAGCATGACACATGGCTTAAATTTCTAATAGTTATAAATACCTAGTTATGCATGACAATGTAAATGGGTTTTGGTTGTTTCTTTTATAAGAGTTATAAGGGAAATTAGAACTAAAATCAATAAGAAAGACATGCATGCGAACTTAGGCTTGAATCATGTTTTTAAAAGAGTTTTAAAACGTGGTGGAGATAGACCTAAGATCATAGTTCTAATGAGATTAGCAACCTAAGGTTTAATCTTCTAATCAGTTTAATAGGATTAAATTGACCAATAAGAGGTTAAATATGTAGCAAATCTATCTTTAAGGGACCTTTTGACTAAGGTGGGTTCTGTCTAGGTTGGGGTACTTAAGCTGACAAAAACGAAACACCCTTACTTAGAAACCTACTTGGAAAGGTGAATTAGATAGATTTGATGCATGCATGCAAATTTGAGGATAGTCCGTTAAAGAGTTTAATGGGACTTGACTTGAACTTGTTTAATTTCAAAGACAAAAGTTGTTTTTGAGCAAATTAAACTGACTTAGATAAAATCAGTAGTCGGATGGTCTAAGTTAATGAACCCCTAGGTAGAACATTAAGTGGGAGGTACTAGGGGTATATGATACTTCACTTAAATCTCTTCACGTTTCTCCCTTTATGTTCATATCGTGAGATCTATCATTGGCCTCGTGACACCCTGGGAATGTCCCCCTAAAGGATGGTGTTTGGGTAGGTCAATACCAAGGTGAATGGAGAGAATGTTCATAGTAAGTGGGAGCAGGATGTGTGACAACATATCCCACAGTCTCTCTCATTAGGTTGGATAACGTTTCTGTGCATCACCTCGAGGCACTCTAAGAGTGTCCCCCTATAGGATGACAGTTTTGCACGACTCTTTATCTGATCTCTTGTATAGGATAAGGTCGCTTTAGTATATTGTCCTAATCTGCTTTTTCCCTACGGTAGGTGCATTAGGGTGGGACTCTAGGACCGAAAATGAGGGGTTCCACTTACGGGAATTGTTAAAGGTTAACAGTTCTGAATCGAAAAATTTTGACTATTAGGGTCAATTACAAGAGTTGTTTCTGCCTAATGGTTGAAAGTGTCTCATCCCAGTGAAGGGGCATCTGATCACCCCACCGGTGATGTTTGTTCTACCTCGTTGGGGCGTCATTGCGAAATAGATGTCTTTTCACTTAGGGTACATGGAAACTATTTTGCTAAAACTAAAATTGGTGTTAAAAGTGGTATTGCATAGACTCATTAAGTTTGTTCGTTTTTCAGCAATGTTAGAATGGCAACAGCCACATTAGCTCTTTTAAGTGCCGACAAATTGACTGGCGAGAACTATGCTAGTTGGAAACACACGATCACAACAATCTTAATCATTGATGACCAGAGGTTCGTCCTTACGGATGAATGTCATCCTATTCCACCTCAAAACGCCACTCGAAATGTTTGGGAGGCTTATGAGCATTGCACACAGGCGAACGAGAAGGCCCGAGCTTATATCTTTGCTCATCTTAATGACGTTTTGGCCATGAAGCCTGAGCTTATGGTCTCAACGCGTGAGATCATGGAGTCCCTGCGGGGAATGTTCGGACAATCGTCTAGACAGCTCAAGCATGAAGCTCTGAAATTCATTTTCAACTCCAAAATGGAGGAATGCACCTCTGTTCGTGAACATGTGCTGAACATGATGGTCCACTTCAATGTGGCGGAGATGAATGGGTCACGCATCGATGAGGGCATCCAGGTTAACATCATTTTGCACTCGTTGCCAGATAGCTTCCTGCAGTTTGTCAGTAATGTGATATTGAACAAAGTTGACTATACCCTTACAACTCTCCTCAACGAGTTGTAGATATTTCAATCCTTGCTGAAAAGTAAAGAGAAGAAGGTTGGTAAGGCAAATGTTGCTTCATCATCAAAGAAGTTCCATAACAGTTTGACCTCAGGGATTAAGTCTACACCTTCTACTTCTAACACTTCCAAGTGGAAGAAGAAGAAAGGTGGTAAGGGAAAAGGGAAGGCACCTGCTAACCCACAGCCTGTCCCCCAGCGGGGTAGGCGACCAATACCAGTTGACAAAGGAAAATGTTTCCATTGCAACCAAGATGGGCACTAGAAGCAGAATTGTCCTCGCTGGATTAAGGAGAAGAAGAAGGCTAAGGCCAAGGCAAAACAAGGTAAATATGATTTACTAGTCTTGTAAACTTGTTTAGTGGAGAGTGATGATTCTGCTTGGATTATTGACTTTGGGGCCACTAATCATGTTTGTCATTCTTTTCAGGGGATTAGATCCTGGAGAGATGATGATGCAAGTAGGCATCAGGCATGCCGTCTTAGCTGTGGTAGTGGGAGACTTTACAGAAGAAGTTTATCATTTTGAATGATGTTTATGTAGTTCCCGAGTTAGAGTGGAACTTAATTTTTGTAAAGTGTCTGTTAGAATGTAAATATACTCTACATTTTGATTTGAATAAAGTGTTTATTGATAAAGATGGTGTTGAGATTTGTTCAGCAAAACTGGAAAATAACTTGTATTTGCTAAGGCCGTTAGCAGCAAGTTCCCTCTATAACATAGGGATGTTTAAAACTGACGTAACTCAAAATAAATGACAAAAGGTTTCTCCTAAGGAAAATACCCAACTTTGGCACCTTCGATTAGGGAACAACAATCTCAATAGGATTGAGAGGTTGGTGAAGAATCGACTTCTAAACGAGTTAGAGAAAAATTATTTACCGGTGTACGAATCTTGCCTTGAAGGCAAGATTGACTAAAATACCTTTTACTGGAAAAGGTTATTGAGCCAAAAAGCCTCTAGAGTTAGTGCATTCTGACCTTTATGGTTCGATGAATGTGTGAGGCAGAGGAAGCTATGTGTATTTCATCACTTTTATGATGATTAGTCTTGGTTTGGGTATGTTTATTTGATGCAACAGAAGTCCGAATCCTTTGAAAAGTTTAGAGAGTTCAAGGCCAAGGTTGAAAACGCATTGGATAGATGGATTAAAACACTTTGATCGGATCGGGTGGAAAGTTTTTTGGATTATGGGTTCCAGAACTATATGATAGAACATGGAATAATTTTCCAACTCTCAGTGCTGGGTACACCTCAGCAGAATGGTGTAGCGGAGAGGAGAAACAAAACCTTGTTGAACATGGTTCAGTCGATGATGAGTTACGCTTCCTTATCGGACTCGTTTTGAGGGTTTTTTTAGTGGAAACTGCAGTTTATATCCTCAACTATGTTCCTTCCTAGAGTGTTACCAGAACACCTTTGGAGTTGTTGAACGGGCGTAAAGCTAGTTTGCGTCACTTCCGCATATGGGTTGCCCAGCAAATGTGCTTGAGGCCAATCCAAAGAAATTGGAACCACTTTCGAGGTTGTGCCTCTTTGTAGGCTATCCCAAAGGTACACGAGGGGGTTACTTTTATGATCTTAAGGAAAACAGACTGTTTATGTCAACGAACGCTACCTTCCTAGAAGAGGATCATATGAGGGAGCATAGTCCACGTAGTAAGATCGTGGTGCGTGAACTTTCCAACGAAACTACTGAAACTTCAACAAGAGTTGTTGAAGGGCCTGCTCCATCAGCAAGAGTTGTTGATGGAAGTTCATCTGGTAGGTCAGTTCCACGTCAAGAGTTGACGGAACCTCGACATAGTGGGAGGGTTGTGAACCCACCTGTTCGCTATATGGGTTTCACAGAAATCCTAGCTATGGTAGCCGATGGTGAGCTTGAGGATCCATTATCTTATCAGAAGAAAATGGAGGATGTTGACCGGCATGAATGGGTCAAAGCCGTGGATCTCGAGATAGAGTCGATGTACTTCAACTCAGTATGGGATCTTGTAGATGAACCTGATAGGGTAAAACCTATAGGTTACAAATGGGTCTACAAGAGGAAATGGGGTGCAGGTGGGAAGGTGCAAACCTTCAAGGCTAGACTTGTGGCAAAGGGTTATACCAAGGTGGAAGGAGTCGACTATGAGGAGACTTTCTTGCCTGATGCAATGTTAAAGTCTATATGCATCCTCCTGTATATTGCCTCATATTATGACTATGAGATATGGCAAATAGAAGTCAAGACTGCCTTTCTGAATGGTAATCTTGAGGAGACCATTTATATGGTGTAGCCCAAGGGATTCATAGCCCAAGGTCAAAAGTAAAAAGTTTGCAAACTGAATCAGTCCATTTATGGGCTAAAACAAGCATCTTGATCTTGATATTGCGATCAAATCGTATGGCTTTGACAAAAACGTTGATAAGCCTTGTGTCTACAAGAAAATCATCAACAGTTCAGTAGTTTTCCTAGTGTTGTATGTAGACGATATCCTACTCATTGGGAATGATGTAGGCCTACTGACATCGGTTAAGAACTGGCTAGCGACCCAATTGCAAATGAAATATTTGGGAGAGGCTCAATTTGTTCTTGGTATTAAGATCTTTTGGGATCGAAAGAACAAAGTACTAGCACTGTCTCAGGCATCGTAAATTGACAAGATGTTGCTCAAATACTCGATGCAGAATTCCAAAAGGGGCCTACTACCTTTCAGGCATGGAGTTACATTGTCTAAGAAAATTTGTCCTAAGACTCCTCAAGAGGTTGAGGAGATGAGACGAGTACCCTATGCATCTACCGTTGGCCGTTTGATGTATGCGATGTTGTGTACTAAATTGGACATCTTCTACACTGTGGGGATAGTCAGTAGATATGAGTTTAATCCAGGATAGGGTTACTGGACCGCCGTCAAGAACATTCTCAAGTATCTTCGAAGAATGAGGGACTACATGCTCGTGTATGGATCTAAGGATTTGATCCTTACTGGATACATGAACTCTGACTTCTAGATTGATAAGAATTCTCGAAAATCCACTTCAGGCTCAATGTTCATCTTAATAGAGAAGCTGTAGTGTTGAAGCACTAAGCAGGGGTGCATCACTGACTCCACCATGGAGGCCGAGTATGTAGCGGCTTGTGAAGCTGTTAAAGAGGCCGTTTGGCTCATGAAGTTCTTGACTGATCTGGAAGTTGTTCTAGACACGTCTAGGCTTATCACTCTATATTGTGATAATGCTATGGCGAACTCTAGGGAGCCCTGGAGTCACAAACGCGGCCAACATTTATAGTTGAAGTATCATCTCATCCGCGAGATAGTGCATCGAGGGGACGTGATAGTCACGAATATCACTTCGGAGCACAACGTTGTTGACTCATTTATGAAGGCTCTCATGACTACAGCTTTTTAGGGTCACCTTCAGAGAATGGGTCTACGGGACCGCCTGCGGCTGGACTAGGTAAGTGGGAGATTTTTGTACTGGCCTTTAGTGCCCTAGTTTATTGTTTTATACTTGTTATTATGTACACCCCACTCGCTTTAGGACAAGTGGAAGATTGTTGGGGTTGATGCTCTAAACTCTTGTTGGGCCTTGTAATTTGTAAACACCTGTATTGAACAAACGCTTGTGATGTAATAATATGAGATATTATCTTCACTATTGTCTATGAAAAATGGGATGTTTTATTTTCTTTACCACAAACCAATAAACAAAGATCCTTGGTTGTCATTGTAACTTAAGCATGTATGTGGAGACATACTAGTGGATCATGCCTTAAGTGATAACCAAAATGCTCTATAGTATATGGATATAGGAGGGAAACCTTATCCTGGTGACGCTACGGATGCGGCTGCTTTGTAGATAGTTACAAGTGTTGTGACGTGCTACAGATGGTCTGATCCTGATCATTCATGTGGAGACGTGCGAGTGGGGGTATCCTATATAAAGGAGTTTGTATAAGACCAGACCACGAAGTGTTTAGTCTCGTTATATAACGCCATTCATGATAGAGACTTCACTTCACTAGGATGACCATAGGTAACATGACCTTAATCCTAGGTGAGTTGAGAACTTCTGCCTTTGAGGGTGGTCCTTTGATTTGCATGGGTGCGAGCGGCCAGGTTGCCGACTCAAATCTACCATTTTAGAGATTCGTCTGATTGGGGAGTTGGGAACCCAGCTACACAAGATGGAATTCACTCCTTCCCCGAAGTAGGGGTTAGTAGATAGATTGCTCCCTTAATGGTCGATTCCAGGGCTTGAACAATGTGGCACCACAAACCTTCTCATGGCCTAAGAGGTGTCCACTCATAGTAGGACTATGAGATATTGTTAATTAGAGAGATCAGTGGTACTTAAGGAGTTAAATGTAACTACGGGGGCAAAATGGTAAATTGGCCTAGCTGTACTTACGAGCATATGTGAAGGGTTATCGTACTGTTGACTGGTTATATCTGATGGACACTGAAATATATCTACAGTGAGAAGAGTGCAGCTATTGGTCTTCAGTGGAGTGCCTGGCTGTTAATGAATGATGGATCTCGTGACTAAAGAATTTAATCAGCTATTCACGTATCGTTGGAGCTTCAAGCTACAAGTCCATATGGTCCTCTTAGTTACGTGAATAGCTTTTGGGTCAGTTTGAAGTTGAAAATAAGTTTTTGGGTCAGTTTGAAGTTTTTAAATTGACTAGATGGATCTTGATTATATATGATATGATTAAACTGGTTCAATTATATATGATATAGTTGACATGAAGTATGAGATACATTAGTTGGAGGAAAATGATATAAATATGATTTATATCAAGTAAAAGAGAAAAGGACTGTGATTTCAAACTATAGGTTATAAATATAATATGATAAGTTAGTTATTATATTTCAATTATGAGATAATTGTTGGTAGTTTCTCCTTAGCCATGCATGAAAGTGAGAAGTTTTATTCAGTTTTCATAACTGAAGGATAAAATGAAAAATGTTTTCATTTTGGAAGAGAATCGTTGAATCTCTTCATAGTAATACACTGCCTATCGTTTACCTCATGAGAGACTACACGACAGCTCAAAGTGTTTGTTTAAACGATCGTGTACCCGTTTACTAAGGGATCGCGTGCCTAAGCGAGCTTCTCTAAACAATCATGTAAACGATCATGCCTTTTTTAATAAACAATTGTATACCTTTACTAAACGATCAAGCACCAAAGTCTATACGATAGACACTATCCTCTCCCACTTGCTTGGTCATTGAGTGCGATCATTGTTTCCTCCTACCCTCTACCAAATCCAACAGAGCCCACACCTCTTAGATTCTCACTTCGAGAATACCAAGGTCACTGAGTGGTGGTGTCCAAAGAGGTTACTTGTTCGTGGAGAAGTTTGTTCGTGACTAGATGATTGGGTAGACGAACTAGGCGATAGTGAGTGGTGTTGTTCCAGACTCCACGAGAGTGAGAGAAAGTTAGAGGAAGAGTTCTTCAAAAGTTATGTCTCTCGTTCCTTTGTATTTAATTTATCAAAGCATATTGTAATTTGTTCTGAAATGCATAACTGGCTTGTATGTTTGTGAATGCTTGTAATTCCGTCACAATGAATTTGGATCGATCTTGCTTTTGCTCATAGGTTCTCTTTGATAAGAGCTTCTTCAGAAATCTCTTCCGAAGAATTACCTACAGTTCCGGACAAACGAGATGATGAACAAGATTGAGTACAATCTGACTACTATCTTAAATGAGCTCTAAACATACCTGTCTCTTATGAAGACTAAGGGACAAGAAGAGGAAGCAAATGTTGCTACCTCAAATAAGTTCCAAAAGGAATCATCCTCAGAAACTAAGTCTGGTTCTTCTATTTCAAAGAATAAGAGTATTCAAATGAAAAAGAAGGGAAAAGGGCGAAATAAAGCTCCTACAACCCACAAAAGCAAGGGAAAAGTTGCAGATAAAGGAAAATGTTTCTACTGCAACGAAGATGGGCACTATAAATGAAATTGCCCTAAATACCTTGCAGAGAAGAAAGTGGAGAAAGAAAAATAAGGTAAATATGATTTACTCGTTGTCGAAACATGTATAGTAGAAAATGATAACTCTGCTAGGATACTGGATTCAGGGGCCGCTAACCCTGTTTACATTTCTTTTCAGGAAACTAGTTCCTAGCGGCATCTTAGACAAGGCGAGACAACCCTCAAAGTTAGAATGGGAAAGGTTGCCTCAACTCAAGCAGTGGGAGACTTAAAGTTGTTATTTTGGAGATAGATTCATTTTACTAGAAAATGTACTTTTAGTTCCTAATATGAGAAGGAATCTAATATCTATCTCTTGTTTGTTAGAACAAATGTGCAAAGTATCTTTTAAAGTTAGTGAAGTGTTTGTTAGCTCCAGAGGTGTTCAAATTTCTTCTGCAAAGCTTAAAAACAACTTATATATGTTAAGATCAACTAAGGCAAAAGCTATCTTAAATATTGAGATGTTTAAAACAGCTGAAACTCAAAATAAAAGGCAAAAAGTTTCTCCTAATGCCTATCTTTGGCACTTGAGACTTGACCACATTTATCTTAATAGGATTGAGAGATTGGTCAAGAGTGGACTCCTAAGTTAGTTATAAGACAACCCTCTATCTCCATGTGGGTCCTGTCTTGAGTGTAAGATGACTAAAAGATCTTTTAAAGGAAAAAGATCATTGAGCCAAAGAACGCTTAAAACTCGTGCATTCGTATCTTTGTTGTTCGATGAATGTCAAAGCATAAGAAGAGTTTGAATATTTCATCAGTTTTATCGATGATTATTTGAGGTATGGTTATGTTTACCTAATGCATAACAAGTTTGAATCCTTTGAAAAATTCAATGAGTAAAAGGCAGAGGTTGAGAACCTAATAGGTAAAACAATCAAAACACTTCAATCACCGTGCCTCATATTACTGTATAGAGAGATTCACACTTACATTCCAGGTACTTACTTTTGTTTCTGATTCATTTTAATATACATTGAACCTGTGTGTTATGTACGTGTAAAAAAGTTCCCATATCGTAGGTTTGGGCTTACAAAATTTTATCCACATCAAGTAAGTTCATAGCCACCAAAGTCAGCAAGGTTGCAATTCCTAGAATTCTTAGATGGACTTGTTCTAGTGCTCCATTTTGCCAATCATTGAGAAATAAAGTTTTCTAGCCAAAAAAGTAAGTAAATGATCGCTTCTAACTTGCTCATTTGTTTACAGTTTCATGCATTATGACTTACTTAGTTGTTTATGTATAGACTATTGTTGAGTCGAAACTTGTACCTAGCGCAGAGGAGATAAGATACAAGGAGGACCAACTGGAAGGACTTAATATGGTTCATGTTGTTGGAGAAAGAAGGATCAAAGGGGTTGAACACTCCATTGATACTCACGAGTCCTCTGGGGGCACGAAGTGCATGAACCCCATGTAGATCAGCCTGTAAATGTGCAACGCATATAGCTGGAACCACGTATGCCAGTTTAAACTAACCCCTCGAAGGGTAAGAGGCGGCAGAAGTCCTCAAGGCATTGTCATTCCAAATCCTACAATGTTCTTAGGGAAGAAATTAAAGAAGTTCGCAAAGATTTGGCGAACTTGACTACCATGGTCTTAGATGGGAGATATATTTACTGCCCAACATCCTCTTATGGGGCCAACAATTGAACGAAATAAAGATGATAGTCCATCGTTCGTCTGAATGAGGTATGTATTTTTGTACAGTCATTTAGATATTCTCAAATGGTAATGACCATTTACATAGTCTTATAAGATTGTTTAGATAATCTAAACGATCGTTTACATATTCTTAAATGATCGTTTAGAAAATATAAATGCTCGTTTAAAGTTATTAAACGATCGTTTAGATAATCTAAACGACCATTTATATTTTTTAAACAATCATTTATATATTCTTAAATGATCATTGGAAAATATAGACGATTTTTTAAGATTATTAAACAATCGTTTAGATAGTCTTAGACGGTCGCTAATATTTTCTAAACGATCGTTTACATATTCTTAAATGATCGTTTAGAAAATATAGACGATCGTTTAGATAGTCTTAAACGATCTTTGGTTTTTAAATGATCACTTAGATAGTCTTAAATGATCATTTAGAAAAGATAGAAGGTTGTTTAAGATTATTAAACGATCGTTTAGATAGTCTTAAATGATCGTTCAGATTTTTTAATAATAGTCTTAAAGATTATTAAATGATCTTTTGGATTTTAGTTTGATTTGTTCAAAATAGTAATAATATAAGGACTCATCATGATAATAATAATGATGGTAACAATGGTTAATCAATCTACGCTAGCCAAGATAGCCAAGATACTCTACCCTAGCCAAGATACTCCAGACACCTTGGTTAATCAATCTCTTGGCCTTAACCGCTGAAATCACCTTGGGCAAAACTACTGTCCCGGCCCCCTTGAACTTAAAGCTGGCTTCTCTAGGGGGGTTAAAATTCACCTCCTTACGAGAACAGTCTATACTAGCATGGTTGGCAACCAATCAATCCATGCCCAGAATTACATCGAAATCACGCATGTCTAATACTATTAGAGTCACATCAAAGGTGCGGTTTGCTATTTCTAACTGACATGCTTTTATCTTTTCACTTGCTATCATAATTTTTCCTGACGGTGTAGACACTGACAAAACATAACCCAAAGGTTCCAAAACTAACATGACATGTTTTACGAACAATGAAGAAATGAAAGAGTGGGATGAGCCAAATTCAAACAACATCAAGGCATAGTGTACCAAGATTGGGAGCGTACTTGTCACCACTGTTCTCAAGTGCTTAGCTTCCTGACGACTGGTGGCATAGAACTGACCCTACTGCTGCTGTCAGTTTGAACTACCCTGATGCAAACTCGGGGGCTGACCCCCACACTTCCAGAACCACTACTAGGGCATTGGTCTGCCGTATGCCCTATCTGCTTACATCTGAAGCATGTCCCTGTGCCAATCAGACAGCGTCCCTAATGACGCTTACCCCATGACTTGCACACCGACCTTTCCCTCCAAACTCCTTCTGAAGTTGTAGCCTGTCGTTGGGCATGCCCTACTGACCTGCTTGTACTCTGGACCTTTTGCGGAGGTCCCGGAGCTTTTTGCTCAACCTTCCTCTTCTGGCCGAGGGTCGGTTCCTCCGTCAGAGACTTCTGGAACTCTATCCCTGAAGGACAACCCACGTGTGCTGCCGCTCGAAAGGTTGCAGCGTAGGTGGGAGGCTCTAGGTCTTGCACAATGCCTCGCATCCCGTCTTGAAGTCCTTGCACAAACCTTTCAACCCTCCTTTCTTCGATAGACACTAGATCAAGGGCGAAGCAAGACAATTTGTCAAACTCCTCTTCATACTCTTCTATTGTCATGGTTCCCTTGCTTGAAGTTCATGAACTCAACCTACTTGTTGTACCTCACATGATCAGAGAAGTACTTCTCGTAAAACCGCTTCTTGAACAAATCCCACGTGGCTTGGCCTCCACCAGCTTCTATCATTCTCTAAGCCGAGCGCCACCAGTGCTTGGCATTGTCGATGAGAATGAAAGCAGCACACTACAACTTCTGCTCCTCTGGACACCTCATGTACTGGAAGATCCCCTCAACAATGAACAACCACAATTCTACATTTGTGGGGTCTTTCAGGGACCCGTTAAACGGCGGGGATCATACTTCTTGAAATCTCGCAGGTATCCAGCTTCCAAAGAAGGGCCTACCACGGTTCGACTCGTGGCCCTATCCTGATTCTGAACTGGTGGTAACGGGACTGACGAGGATGGCGCCTGCTGTGACTGTACATGCTAGGCGATCTGCTCGGCCACCATGCCCCTTAGCTGTCCCACCACTACTTGCGTGACGACGTTCCCAATAGCTACAACCATAGCCGTATATTCTACTAGAATTTCTAAGGACGCGGTCCTGGTGGGGGCACAGTTGAAGCTCGAGGCCCACTTCTTGGTCTAATCCTCTGCCAAGTTGACCTAGAGGGGTCACGAGATGGTGGATCCCACACCTCTTGGCTCTGCACCTCGGGTTCTTGCAGGTCGGGGTGCCGCTCCTCAACTACTTTCCTGCCTCGATTGCCCTTTCCTCTAGTTTGTGGTGCCATACCTGGTGACCACACAACACTTTAATACACACTAGTAGGGTAAACCATCAAATGATAGCACACAAGTAGGATTTCATATATATATATATATATATATATATATTTCCCTAAAGGTTTTAAAAAAACATACCTGACGATGACGAAAGATCCGTTTGTGGCCATAAGGAACAGATTAGACTCACGAACGAAGTAAGTCCGTCTATAGAACCTAAAACTTAGGCTCTGATACCAACTGTAACGACCTTAGTTTCTTACTACATTCTAGGACCCTACTTCATGCATGCATAGGCTTAACCGTACAATTTCTTTTAAACCATCAAATAAAACAGCCAAATTTTATTTAATAATGCTCAAACGAGCAAAGATATGAAAACAAAACAAAATAAAAATTTACCATTGGGGGTACCCTTAAACCCTATTTTAAAAATGAAGGAAATTAAATAGTCAAATAATAAAATTGATGTATTTTGCATGAAAGTGTAAGATGCCTAACTTCTAAACCAGATTTCCAAACATGATACTAGGTGCAGAAGCAGTAAATCATCCTAATGGCCAGGTCACGGATCTCTCTTGTCATGCGCCAGTCTTTCATTACCCTTACCTGAAAAATAGGGAAAGAAAAGGGTGAGTATAAAGATATACTCAGTAAGCAGCCACTATTGGGCCCACACAGTGATCTGTTAGTCTATCCATTGGACTCAAAATGCATAAGGGCATTATAGACATAAGCATAGGCATAGGCATAAGGGGCGAACCCGAAGGCACGCTTACCAAGCGCGAAGGAAAGGGCCTTCGCCACTTGAGCCGTATGCGGGGGAACTCGCACGTGCGGTTTTTGCGGGGGGAGAGCTAGTAGGAGCCATCCTATCCCAATAGCGTATATTTGGAGCTCAATATGAAATCCTATTTTCTTGCTGCGCCATAACAGAGTGCGTTAGGGCGGGAGAGATATTAATTAATGAAATTCATAGGGATTGCGATTGCACTTACGCTTGCTGCCAGCCTTGAACGTCGAAGTGGATCTGTTTTGGTCTTGCAGCTATTGAAATGATTGAATATATGTCCAATCTCTAGTGGTGGTGAAACCAACCAAACCGCTAATAGAATAGCTTCGTTCGGGAAATGCGTCCCCTTACTAATCAAATCAAGCTCATAGTCAGGCACGGGATGATCCGTAGGTGGTCTGCAGGTGCGAATCGGTAGCTGTTAAACTAGCTCTGGCTTGATGACTGCTTTACTTTTCAACAGATCAAAATACAAGGGGAGCAGCTCCTCCATGCTGTGGCTGTGGAGGTGGGGCTGCCGTCGCCTGATAGAGGCAGAAGCCGGGGCCACCGGAGCCTATCTGTGTCGATTGAAAGAGGAGGAGAGACAACTCAAATGCCAGCACAAAAATCGAAAGAGTCGTGCCATTCAAAATCGAATTCGGCCGAAGATCCAGTAAGGAAAGGTAGTCCGAAAGGGCGGGATAAGACAAGGCGGCTAGGCTGAAGGCAAGGAAGTCCTGTCCGGCAACTGCTGGCTGGCTGTCGACGAGGAGGAGTCAACTAGCGATGCCAGCTTCTGAAACATTATGATTTGAATAAAGATTTCCTTCCAATGATTCTGAATCACCCCGGTCAAAATATGCGGAATTTATGACTTTTCGCGGAGGATTAGATCCAGTAACCGGGGGTCAGGACACTTCCGGAGATATCATCTTCGCTCATCGGGGAGGCCGAAAATGAAATAATGTTTTTCTTATCTCAACGATATAATTCGCGCGAACCGGGGGGGACCCCAGTCGACACGTCATGGTTTTTAAATGACGTGACTAAACCGGCGTGGCGCTGCTGGATGCTTCTGATCAATAGAACAGAAAGAGGAGTAAGCCAAAAAGAAAGACCACCAAAAGTCACGACCACCAAGATACGCATAGTGATTTCATAAGTAGTGACACAAAGATCACAGACATAAATACAAATGGTGATCCCAAAAAGGACACCATACATAAGCATAGGGTGTGGGCCTGAAGGCTGACACATGTGAGGTGCATAGCCCAACGGTACACTAACAGCCACTAAAATGTCATATGGACATAAGCATACAAACATTCAGTACAATCTCAAACATAAGCATGCAATCAAGGCCATGAGTCAACATCAAACTTTAACACCACTACCCATACATCAACTTTATCATAGATTACTCATACATTAAACCTTATCACAGTCTGTTCATACATCAACATTAGCACCCTATTCCCAGCCTACTCATGCATCAAACCTTATCACAGTGTTCAGTCTACTCTTACATCCAATTTACACAGTATTCTCATACATCAACTACAATTACCCATATCAGATTCCATCATAGTTTACTCGTAAATGACATAAAAATTATCACCAGGCTTAACAAGATCTTACGGAAACCGGCAGTAAACCACTTACCTCAGGATAATGAACTATCCCAAAAGAGACCTTACTCTGCTCGAAAACTCCCTTCACGCCACACGATCCTGATACAAATCACAAATTCCATGGGTGAAGGTTAGCTTAGGCCCAAGAATCTCAAAAGACAGTGGGATGTTAAAAGGGAACCGAAACTTACCCCACAAAACAGATCGGTTGGAACCACCGCGATCCACGATGACCCGAGCTAGTGACAGACAGATGGAGAGGACGGTAAGGCTGGAAATGGCACGACTTCGAGTTGCAGCTTTGGCTATTCGATTGGCATTTGGGTCGACGGTGAAGGCTCGCGGCTTCAGCGTTCGATGGTTTTGAACTCGGTCGACGGCGAAAACGAGGGCCTCACGAACTCCGGCTTTAGTGGCTTCGTCTGCGTCGGGTCAAGGTCAGGGAAGAAAAGAAGGCAACGACCGACGAGGCACGACTGGAACGACGAAGAGGCACGGTTGGAACGGCAAAACTCGCGCAGTTGAAACAACGAAACTCGCGCGGTTGATGCGGTCGAGCGGCGGTGCGTAGATGTATAGGGGGGGGGGGGGGGGGGGGGCGTGCAGCTGGAGGAGGAAGAAGAACAAAAAAAAAAGAAAAAAAAAGAAATCCCTTTTTTTTCCTCTTTGCACACATCCCGAGGTCCCCAAACTTTATAACCCTAATTCCTTCTCCCTTTTCCCAAATTAACCAACGATTTCCTTTTTTTCTTCTTTTTATTTTTCTTTTTTTCTTCTTTTTTTTTTCTTTATAAAAACTTTGGTGTATCACAATAATACTTGAATGGGAATGATGGACACAATATTGAATTCTTTCTCTTCACAACTTTGTTTCTTATTCCAAACTCTTCTTTTCTTGCTGTCATAAGAAATGGCTATCCATGTGTTTTTGTAGTTCCAACAAGTTAGATGCATATATGTTGAAGTTCTAACAGATGAGAGAAATATTTTATGATTGAATTTGTTCTAAAGGAGAAAACTCAAACACAATACACAAACTTTATTCAACTTCTTCAAACTTTTATTGAATAAGGTCTGATATATATATATATATATATATATATATATATATATATATGTATGTATGTATGTATGTATATAAATATATATATATATGTACGTACGTATGTATGTATGTATGTATGTATGTATGTATGTATGTACATACATATACGTATATATATGTTTATACAAACAAATACGTATAAATACAAAGTAGCCACTAAAAATAAATAGCAATATAAATCATTGTGTAGTAAATTAGTGAGAGAAGATTATAAAATTTATTTCATAATATTTTCCTACATAAGCTGAACACCATCTACTTAACTTATTTATCCAAACCCTTTGTTGGGCCTACTTCTGCAAAAAAAAAAAAAAATAAAATAAAAAAAAATAAAATAAATAAAGAAACAATTAGCCCAAATGATGAAAATAAGGTGAGGCCCTTTTCTGCTGATCCAAACCGAGAGCCCTGTTCTTTGCCCCAAGTCTTTTGGTTGGTAGAAAACTTGGTTGACAAGAGCCCACGATTTTCCGACTGATGCCTTACACGTGGTCGATCCCACTGTTTTTTGTCTAATAGAAAAAATGAAAAAGACTTCTTTTTCTGATGGGTGATTAATGCAAATTAATTTTCTTTCTCTTTCTCTCTCTTGTTCACTGATTCTCTCGTTCTCCGCCTTCTGTGTTCTTTTACTTTCTTCTAACCTTAATGCTTTCTTCTTGTTTAATCTGTGCGACTGCTTTGAGTATACAATGGAGAAGTTTTGCAATCAGGTAGACGATGGCAGAAGGAAAAGGTAACCGAACATGCAATCGCGTAGACGATTGCTGAAGGAAAAGGTAGATGATCGGTTGATCTTCTAGACAATATGAAGAAAAAGTAAACGATCGAGCTATCTTGTAGACGATGAGAAGACAGGGAAGAAAAATGCTCAGTGATGTACGTGGTTCAGCTATGAAAGCCTACGTCCACGGGAAGGAGAGAGTTTTATTAATGAAGCTCTGTCATAGACTCTTTTTCTTTATAGATTTTTCAAGTTTTTCTTAAAGCTATGTAGTTGTTGTATCTATAATTTTGTAAATGATGAGTATTTATACTAATTTCTGATACAAGTAGTTACAATAACTAACAGTAAAGATTAAAAAAATGTGAAACAACTTCTTGAATGTTGATGTATGAGCTTATAATCTTCAAATCTCCACCTTAAGCTCAACATACAACCTCTTCTCCTTCTGGATTTAACATGTCTTCACCCTTTTTCAGGAAGCAGAAACTCGATCTGATCAAGACAGTTAGCAAGCTTGAGTTTACTCACAGGTTTGGTAAGCATGTCTGCTGCGTTCTCGGTGGTATGAACTTTTAGCACCTCGAGTTCTCCTTTCTCTATTCTGTCTCTGACAAAGTGATACTTGATATCTATATGTTTGGTCCTTGAATGATACTGAGGGTTTTTGGAAAGATGAATGGCACTTTGGTTATGACAATAGATTTTAACTACTTTTTGATTAATACCAAAGTCCTTCATCAATCCTTTTAACCACAGTGCTTCCTTTATTGCTTCTGAAAGTGCCATGTACTCTACTTCTGTGGTTGACAATGCTGTGATTGACTGTAAATTTACTTTCCAACACAACAAGTTAGGACCAAATAAGAATAGATAACCTGTTAGAAATCTCCTTTTGTCTTGGTCACCTGTAAAATCTGAATCAACATATCCATATAGCTCTAAATTTGATTCATTAGTACTTTGATATGTTAATTTCGACTATTTAGACCAAATAAGATATCTTAAAATCCATTTTGTTGCTTCCCAATGTCTTTTTCCAGGGTTAGACATGTATCTACTGACTAAACTAGTGTTGTATGATAAGTCTGGTCTAGTAGATATCATTTAGTATATTAGACTCCCTATTGCTTGATTGTATGGAATTGATTGCATTTGAGTCAAATGTTCTATGTCTGTCTCTTTTGGTGAGTTCTCAGAGGAAAGTTTAAAGTGTGTAGCAATAGAAATGGTGACTGGTTTTGCATTTGTCATATTGAATCTGTTTATTACCTTTTCACAGTAGCTTAGTTGCTTTATGGTTAGGGTTGAGGATGTTCTGTCCCTTTGAATTTCTATCCCAAGGATCTTTCTAGACTGACCCAAGTCTTTCATGTCAAATTCTCTCTTTAGGAGATTTTTTAGATGAGTGAAATCCTCCTTAGACTTTCTTGCTAGTAACATATCATCAACATAGAGTAATAGGTAAACTTTGTCCTTATAGGTAATAGAGTTAATGTAAGAACAAATATCATAGGAACTTCTTTGAAAACCTATACTCTCTATGTAGTCATTAAACCTTCTGTACCAGCATCTAGGGGATTGTTTTAGACCATATATTGACTTATTTAGGAGACAATATAGGTCTTCCTTATTTTTTTCCTCAAACCCTTTAGGTTGAACAATATAGATAATCTTATCTAAGTTTCCATGTAGGAAGGCAGTTTTAACATCTAGTTAATCTAGTTCTAGGTTATACTGAGCAACTAGAGATAAAAGAAGCCTAATAGAGGTTTGTTTCACTACTGGTGAAAAGATTTCAGTATAGTCTATTCCTTCTCTTTGAGTAAATTCTTTAGCCACTAACCTTGCCTTGTACCTAGGCTTTTCTTCTTTGGTAGAACCTTCCTTTAGTTTATATATCCATTTAGAAGCTATAAGTTTACAACCTTTAGGAAGAGGAGCTAGGGTCCAGGTATTATTGACAGTGAGTGACTCCATCTCTTCATACATAGCTTGAATCCAAGACCTAGCATTAGGGCAGTTCACCACCTCTTCAAAAGTGCTGATTCTTGGTCATTAGGAGCTATTGTGGCATTTAGAACTAGTTTCATATAGTTATTTTTAGTATACCTAGCTGAAGGAACTATCACTCTTCTTTGTCTATCCCTAGCCAAGGAATACTAACTTAGGTTAGGTACAGCTTCAGTATTCCCAATGGTCTCATTTGAGGCATCCTCTTCTTCTTCTAAATCTATAGGAGGGTTTTGGTTAGTGGAAGAAACTTTAGGTGACTCCACCTCAATCCTAGTGGTATTAGGGCTATTATGAACTTCATAGGACGTCCTTTCCTTTTGCATAAATATTTCTTTTTCTCTGAAGGTGACATCTCTGCTTATAATAAACCTCATTTCAATAGGGTTCCACATTTTAAATCCTTTTACTCCCTCAGAAAACCCTACAAACATACACTTTACTACCCTAGATCTTAATTTCCTCTGATTTTGATGAATATAACCAACACATCCAAATACCCTTAGGTTATCTAGGTTAGGTGGATGTGTGGTCCATTTTTCTTCAAGAGTCAAAAAATTTAGGGAGGAATGTGGACACCTATTTAAGGTGTACACTGTATAGCTTGTAGCCTCTGCCCAATAATTTTCACTTAGAATTGCATTTGATAGGAGATATCTAACTCTTTCCATGATTGTCCTATTTAGTCTTTCAACAACTCCATTTTGTTGAGGAGTGAATCTAATTGTCCTATGCCTAGTAATTCCTGTTTTTTTTACAAAATTTGTTGAACTCTTCACTACAAAATTCCAGTCCATTATCAGTTCTTAGGTATTCAATTTCTTTAAAAGTTTGTTTCTCTATCATGAGTTTCCATTCCTCAAGCCTATCAAACACTTGGTCTTTAGTTTTAAGGAAGTAGACCCAACTTTTTCTAGAGAAATCATCAATAAAAGAAAGTAAATACTTTGAGCCACTTAGGCTAGGTGTAGGAGTTGGACCTCATAGGTCAGAGTGTATGTAGTCTAGGATAGCTTTTGTGGTATGTTGTGCTTTAGTGAAACTTTGCCTTGTGGCTTTCCCTAAAACACAGTGTTCACAAAAGGTTAGATCTTTTGAGAGACTTTTAGGGAGAATTCCTTGATTAGATAGGACTTCTAGGCCTTTAGTACTTATGTGAGATAACCTTTTGTGTCATACATTAGCCTATGTGATCTCATTTATGGTGGCTACATAAGCTCCTATCATCATCTCAACTCCTTTGACCACAAATAAGTCATTTATCTTTTCCCCAACTAATATTACTTTAGAGTCCTTTAGCACCTCAAGAGTTCCTCCTTTACCCCTGTATTCACACCCTATAGCATCTAACATACCTAAGGAGATTAGATTTCTCTTAAGTAGTGGAACATATCTCACGTTCCTAAGAAGTTTGATGGTTCCATCCTTAAGTTTCATGGAAACAGAGCCAATGCCTTCAATTTTACAGCCTTGGTTGTTTCCCATATAAACCATTTCTCCTTCTATTTTCTTAAAGGTGTTAAACCAAGGTTTCATTAAGGTCATATGGTAGGTGCATCTGGAGTTTAAAACACAATCATGTTTTCCTAAAGGGTTTACATGATTAGATTTGTCTAAAGTTGAGGCTAATGCATCTGAGTAGATGAATGAACCTTCTACAACAGATGCCTCGGGCTGTTTGCCTTTTGAATCATTCTCTTTCTCTTGGTTCTTTCTCTTTAAAACAAAACAATCTTTTATTAGATGTCATTTCTTCTTATAGTACTTACATTTTATTTTATGTTTTGATTTATTTTCTTCTGGGTTATGAGGTTTTCTATCTTTAGGGTGGTTTTACTTGAAGTTTCCTTTTACAAACAGACCTTCACCACTAGGTTTATCCTTTTTATCAATATGTAACTCAAGCTCTCTAGTTCTTAGGGCTGAGATTATGGTGTCTGTGCTTATACTATCCCTTCCATACTTTAGAGCATGCTTAATTTCTTTATACGGTTCAGGCAAAGAGTTTAGAAGCACATAGGTCTCGTTTTCATCACCAAGTTTTCTCTTAGAGTTTTAAATTCAGTAACTATCTTCTTGAACTCATCTAAGTTGTTAGTTAGTGTTTTAGATGAATCCATTTTAAATGTGAAGAACTTCTCCCTAAGATACATTTTGCTAGGAAGGTCTTCAGTAGCATACAACTCTTCTAGCTTAGTCCATATTCTATATGTAGTTTCTTGATCTAAAACTTGTCTAAGGACACTGTCACTTAGATTAAGAACTAACGTACCGTAGGCTGCCCGCTCCCAATCCTCATTTTCTTGGGCTGTCACTGTGGCAGAGAGAGTTGATGGATCAAGGAGGGCTCTGTGGGCTTTCTGCTGGCCGAGTATCGCCTTGATCTTGGCTTTCTACAGTCCGAAGTCTCTTTTGTCATCGAATTTCTCCACCTCGAACCTTGTTACTGACATTTTGGATGAAAACTTGTGTCTTGATTCTCCAAGAATTGAGATCTTGAATGTCTATTGATCTGATACCACTTTGTTGGGCCTGCTTCTGAAAAAGAAAAAAAAAAAAAGAACAATTAGCCCAAATGATGAAAATAAGGTGAGGCCCTTTTCTACTAATCCAAACCGAGAGCCTTGTTCTTTGCCCCAAGTCTTTTGGTTGGTAGAGAACTTGGTTGATAAGAGCCCATGATTTTCCAGCGGATGCCTTACACGTGGTCGATCCTACTGCTCTTTGTCTGATGGAAAAAATGAAAAAGACTTCTTTTTCTGATGGGTGATTAATGCAAATTAATTTTCTTTTTCTTTCTCTCTCTTGCTCACTGATTCTCTCGTTCTCCGCCTTCTGTGTTCTTTACTTTCTTCTAACCCTAATGATTTCTTCTTGTTTGATATGTGCGACTTCTTTGAGTATACGATGGAGGAGTCTTGCAATCAGGTAGACGATGGCAGAAGGAAAAGGTAAATGAACATGCAATCATGTAGACGATTGCTGAAGGAAAAGGTAGATGATCGGTCGATCTTCTAGACGATATGATAAAAAAGTAAATGATCGAGCTATCTTGTAGATGATGAGAAGAAAGGGAAGAAAAATGCTCAACGATTTACGTGGTTCGGCTATTAAACCCTACATCCACGGGAAGGAGAGAGTTTTATTAATGAAGCTAAGTCATAGACTCTTTTTTTTTTTTTACAGATTTTTCAAGTTCTTCTTGAAGCTATGTAGTTGTTGTATCTAAAATTTTGTAAATGATGAGTATTTATACTAATTTCTGATACAAGTAGTTACAATAACTAACGGTAAAGATTAAAGAAATGTGAAACAGCTTCTTGAATGTTGATGTATGAGCTTATAATCTTCACCCATAAATCCATATAATTTCCACATCATTCCTCCATGATGACATGAACACCACAACTTGTTATACTTATTATAGTGTCCGTAAACATGGGATTAAGCTCAAATGATACCGTAAATTTCTTCCAAATACTTCTACCAACATAATTCCAATCATCATTTGGAATATTATCGTCCATTTCCATTGAATTACTCCCAAAACATGGCATACTTGGATCAATCTCTGGTGATTTCTCCATCAAATCATCCCAATCTTGGTAGAAATCTCTATGAGGATTGAGTACAATCAACCACATATACTCACATGGTGATACTTCTATGACCAACCTTCTCCATGGGTGTTCAAGAAAGGAATCCTCAGATTCTTCAGAACTCCATACTTGAATGTCGTTGATAAACACTTCACATTCAAGCATCATTGGCCAATGATGTCGGGTAACATGATTAACTTGAAATTTAACGCAAGGAGCAAAAACTTTCAATCTCCGACCTAGATAATTAAATGGCATAAAAAACATAATTGGATTGTTTATACCCTTGTAACTGAACCATTCTGGAATCTCATAATTCATTAATATGAGTTGTTTGAATCCTTCATCTACATATTCCTGCACCATACAAGAGTGAATATGTAAAATAATAATACGACGAAAATATTAGAGAGATGAAGGTCAGGAGAAAGAGAGGATATATGTACCGGATCACAAGATATGAAATCAGCTATGTTGTCTGGAAATCTGGCCAATGATATGCACCCTACAGCATTCATACAAATTACGCCTTCTGGAACCTTTGAAATTTCTTCAAGCAACTCACAATACATTATATAAAGAAATCTCAATGATTTAAAATTAACAATACAGGAGGGTAGGCTAGAAAAGTTGTTTCCAGACAAGTCCAACTCTCTTAATGAAGGGGCGACATGAGCGATGGTTTTTAAGAAACTCAAATTTGTTAGGTTGTTGCCACTAATTTGTAAATATGTTAGGTAGGGAAATAAGGAAAGGGAACAAGGGTATAAGGAAGGAAATGTTGAAAGATCAGAATCTAAGACAGCTAAAGAAGTAAGATTGCTCAAACGATAAATTGTACTTGGCTCTTGGCAACTCATGATTGTCAAAACTTTGAGGCTAGTCAGATATCCAATAGTTGGAGATAGATTTGTCATAATACTACTATGGATATCTAATTCTTCTAAATTAGACTTCATTTCTTCACTGAAATGAGGACACTATCCAACAATCTTGCACTCTCCCATTGTCAATAATTTTAGGGACTTCAACTTTAAGTTGCGTGGAAACTGCATTAAGCCCTTATGACTACAAAGTTCAATTTTGCAAGTTTACCTAGAGATCCAACTGATTCATGAACTTTCACTAAATTTCTACACCCAAAAAGATTCAACTCTTCGAGGTTTATTGCAGCGGATAAATCTGGAATTTCCTCCAAAAACATTGAGTAACGAAGATCTATATGCTTCAACCATTCACAATTCTGCAATGAATAACAAAAGAAAGTAGAATCAAATTTCAAATGAGCTAACATTTAAAATTAAAGCATGGTTTATAAGTATAAAATTAATTAGTTACCATAAATCCTTTTCCAAAATGTTTGATGGAGCTACTTGGCAATTTGAGTTCAATAAGTTTCTCCATCGAGTAGCTTGAAGGCAAAGATGAAAAAGGAAATGTATACCAACCGATCCACCTTAAGCTACTTGGTAGAAAGTCGAGACTTTTTGAAGATGTGGCATTGTGAACATTGAGCACTACCAAGTTTTTCACTTTTTCAAAAGCTCTTGAATCAATGTCTAGCTCAGTAGGCTGATCAAAGTTCAATTTTATGGTTTTCACTGCTCTTGCTTCCTACAAAGATACAGGACAAAACTTTCAGTTAAAGTCATTTAAAAAACAATAAAGTCAATATAAAAATGAATTCTCATAATAAATAAGCATAAACAAACATTGGGTAAAACGTCTCACCGTATCTCCATTTAACACATCCATAGCATCTCTTTCAATCAATAATCCTTTTCTTTTAAGAGATTTAGAAGTCTGCAAAAGATGAATTGTGCGACCCATTTGTTGTATCAAGTCATGCATTTCAATCCGATTGAATTTATCGATGGTAAGAAGTGATAGATTCATGAGTTTCGTAATTCCCTCTTCCAAACCTACACATCCACATGCCTCTTAACTTCATTTTAACCTTGTCTATATCTTCTTGTACAAAACAACAAGAAATGTAGAGGAAAATTTCTTTTACATCTTCTTCAAGTCCATCATAACTTATTTGAAGTATATCTTTAATATCTTTATCAAGGTACGAGTTTTCATATTCATCCAATATACGTTTAAACTTGGATTGCTCGGTAGAATAAAGGAATGCACCTAACAATTCAAGAGCTAAGGGAAGACCTTTACAATAACGTACAACACGTTTTGAAAGGCCCAAATAATCATTCGAAGGATGTCTATTCTTAAAAGCATGCCAGCTAAAAAGCTCAAGAGCTTCATTGGCATTCAATCCGTTAACTTTTTCCAATCTATCAAATCCATGATTAGAAAGTAACTTTCCATTTCTTGTTGTCGCAATGATCTTGCTACCAGGTGCAAACCAATCACGTCCACCCGCCAATGTCTCTAATTGTTCACTCTTATCTATATCATCAAGAATCAAGAGAATCTTTTTTGAGCGTAGTCTTTTCATTATGGTGTAAATTCGACTATGGAGATTGAAAGGTTCTTTGAAGTCTTCCATTAAAATCTCAGAAAGTAGTTGCTTCTGGAGCTGAATTAGGCCCTCATATAGCTTACAAGCTTCTCCAATATTTGCTAGAAAGCAACAACCTTCAAATTTATGAGCAATTCTATTGTATAAAGCTTTGGCCAAAGTTGTCTTACCCATACCTCCAATCCCATATAATCCAACCATTCTAGTTCCATCAATCATAACATGAGAGAGTAAACTCATAACTTGTCTGTTAATTCCAACTGGATATTTAGCAACGGGCAACTGTGCTGTTACACGATCTAATTTCTCACAAACTTCTTGAACAATGTTTGAAATCATATTTGCTTCATCATCACTGACATTTAAAGAAAAAAAACATACTTTTTTTTTTCTCAACAATATATCATAAAATGGAAGCATAGAAAAGCGAAATAACCAAATAAACTGAGTCTTATTAAATCCAACCTACTTGTGTTCATCAAAAGGTGTTGTGAAGATAGGATAAACAAATAAATTGATCGATAATTCTAATTTGAAAAAAAAAAAACAAGAAAAAAAAAAACTAAGACTTATTTGATTACTATTTTGATTTTTGGTTTTTAATTTTTGTAAATGAAAGCTATAAACATTATTTTCACCTATAGATTTTTATGATTTGTATAACTTTTTTTTCCAAAAACTAAACCAAAGTTCTAAAAAGTAATAAAATAGTAAGAATAATAGTTTTAAAGAATTTGCTATGATTTTAGAATACGGCTAGAAATTCAAATTTTCTTTGAATAAAATTAAAAACTATAATTAAAAATGGAAAATTATTTCAAAGGTAAAATTGTTGAAAATATTTACAAGATATATTAAAATTTTAGAACTATCAATGATAGACGTTGATAGACATTGATAGACTTTTATCTTATGAAACACAGATACTTCATGTGAGGCAAAGAATCAATATCAGACACGTATCGGATACTGATACTTCCAAATACTTCTCAGGTACGTATCTGACACGCGATTTGACGTATCTATACTTCCAGATACTTCCCAGATACGTATCTAACATATCTATTTCTAAGTAAAGATAAGTAACTCATCTAATCTTTCTCAATCTAAAATTAGGCAACCTATTTAAAAAGCTCACTACTCGAGTCCAAAACTAAAAGAAAAAAAAATAGCGGACCAAACCCTAGACTAGAATCATTCATTCTTCATCTTCACATTTGAGTCCCCACAAAGTCCACCAAAATATAAACTATTTGGATATTTTCAACAATAAGTTTTCGTTTATCTTCATACTTCTCCCTCTAATTTTCTTCTTCTTCTTTGCAATATGAGTAACTTTTCTATTGCATTTAATTAACTATTGTAGTTAACATCTAGATACTACTTTTTATGTATTGTATTTCAGTATTTGTATTCTATTTTGTGCTATTGTTATTAACTTGTATGCTAAATTTATCTATATCCTAGATTTTTTTAAAGAAAAAAAATGTATCTTCAATGTATCAGTATCCTCATTTTTTTTATAAATATATATATTAAAAAAATATTAAAAAATGACGCATCCTTAGACTTATCCGTATCTTAGTCTTTTAGAAATTGACGAATTGTCGTATCCGTATCGTATAGTCGTATCTGTGCCTGTGCTTCATAGCTTCTATCGTTGTCTAACAATATCATTGATAGAAGTCTATCAGTGTCTATCAACGTCTATCATCGACAGTTTTAAAATATTGCTATATTTTGTAAATATTTTGATTTATTTTTCTATTTTTAAAAACAACCCATAAAAAATTTGGAAAGAAACAAACATAATTTTCGAAAATAAAAATAAAAAATGAAATTGTTACCCAATAAGGGTAAATAATACATTTGTTTTACTTTCCCCACTTCTTTAAATAAGAGAAGATAGTCAAAATAGAAGTTGATGAACAAAAAAGAAGAAGAAATAGGAAGAATAAGGGAAAAAAATACTCTTTGCCTAGAACCCATCCAGACATGTGGGAAACAGTAGTCAGAGCCTCCCTCCATGCTTCCATCTTGTTGAAGAATCTAACTTGAAGTTTGACAAATTCTTCTCCAAATGTTCCAATTTGTTTTCTTACATGAGATGGATCCACTTTGTAAAAAACTGGTAAAACAAGTTGTTCTCTTGATTTGTTACACATGATGATTGTCACCAGTTCATTCAAACACCAACTCGAAGATGCATAATTTTCAGAGATTATAACGATCGAGATCTTCGATTCTTCAATAGCTTCCAAGAGAGATGCAGAAATTTCTTCACCCCTTGAAAGCTTGTTATCTATGAAGACATTGATTCCTTTTTGACGCAAAGCCATATTAAGATGGCTCGTGAAATTGGAACGAGTATCCCCACCCCTAAAACTTAAGAATACATCAAAACTCCATCTAAAACGTGAGGGAGATGATCCCCTTGCACCATTCATATTGAGAAATCTGAAAGACAAATCAAAGGAACTGCAAAGCAATAAGAAAGTAGAAGATGCAAAGCCAATGAGAAAATTTCTTTTATATATTGATCAATTGAAAAGTTTGGAAGTCCTCTATGCTTTCTTTTGACATTTTGAAATATCATTATCGATTAAAAATATCCAAGTGGTACATTGAAAAAGTCGATAAATGACAAGAAAAATGCTTATATAATTAAAAATGAAACATACAAATAATATCATATTCCATATTTCTCTTTATTATATATAATTATCATAAAAATGCTTATATAATTATCATATTGCATACAATTAAAATTTTAGTACAGTCCTCGAATAAGGAGAAAATGACGACAAAAGTTCACAGCGACGAGGGGAAAAATAGAAGATTAAATTGTAAATTTGGTTCATATTGTTTTGAAAAGTTTAGAATTTAATCCTTATGATTTAATAAATAGTTGCTAATCTTTATCCAATTATATAGACTAAATTTTAATTTTAAATTATAAAATATTAATTTCTAACTTTCTCCTGATACTAAAATTCTAATTTAATCAAAATGGAAGAGGAAAAAATATAACGCACAGATTTGACTCAATTGACAAAGTTCTGGAGATCTATAGTTCATCTTTTAGGAAGAATTATCCACCAGTGTTTATCTTGACATTTCATGAGATGCGTTAAAGGACTCTTGTGTTGATGGGCTCTTTTGCCTTTGTGTGCCAAAGATTAATTGAATGTAAAAATATAACTTTTTTAGTAAAATAATCATAGTGTGGGAGATTGGAGCTCCGTTTTCATGTCAACATCAAACTGAGCCAAGTTCGTTTTTACGTAAAAATATAATTCGACACATATGAAAACTCTTTTTTCTTGATGGAGACATTAACAATATATATATTTTTTCCTTTTCAAATTAGGTTATGATAAACTTGAAGATCCAAGGGAATTTCTATCGATGTTTCCCTTTCTCGTTGAAGGGAGCTTACTTTGAAAAAGTTAAAGAATTAGCAACTTATTGTATATTTTATATAACGGTGGATATAGTTAATGTTGAAGTATTAGTATGTGAAAAGTATTATCATTATTGTTATTTTGAGTACAATTTAAAAAAGTATATTTATTACATATGAAAATGGTTAGAATGCTTTGAATTTATTATCTGGTGGTTCAAATGACCTAGCATGGGGTTTAACTATTATTTACAATTATGAGTATAAGGGTCTCGCTGTTTACAATTATGAGTACGAGGTCTTTATTTACAATTATGACCTTAGGGTTTAGAGAGGTGCACTATATAAACTCTTCATCATTCGTCATTTTTTTTTGTAATTAGTAACATTCTCTCTAATTATTGTCCCAGCTGACTATGAACTTTACGTTCACAATCACAATTTACTCAGATTTAACGGTAAAAAACAATTCAAGAGTCAAGGGAGGTAGTATGTTTGAGGCTTGAAAATCTTCTGTCGTTTACCGGATGACAGCTCAATCATGTAGGCGAAGCTCCAAGAACTAAACGATAGTTCAATTATGTAAACGATAGGATGAAGCACTAGACGTTCGTGTAGACGACAGATGATTGAAGCTAAAAGATCATATAGACGACAGCTGAAGAGCTAGACGATCATATAGATGACAGCTGAAGAGCTAGACGATCGTATAGACGATTGGAGACGGAGCTAAACGATCAAGTACACGATGTGATAGGAACCACACGATCGTGTAAACGATACTTTAGTAAATGCTAAATGATCGTAGAGTTAGAAAGAAAGAACACATGAGTTTAAGTGGTTCAGCCAAAGTCCTACGTCCACTATGCAAATCGGGAGGGTCTCTTTCATTACTTCTTCTTCAAGGTTATTACAGAATGAATGCCTTGCTCTCTCTTGTTTTCTTATTACATCATTCTCACATTCGTTTTTCTTTATATATACAAGCGCAATGGTCAACGATGAAGCTCTGGTGGTTACAACATATAACAGAAAGAAGTCAACAACGGTTCAATTGCCTACAACGATGTTTTTCTTGTCTTCAATTCTTTATGTAACAATCTTAACCTTTGTAAGCATCCAGAGTACCTTTCCCTCTTTGCTTGATGAGCTGACTTGAGCTAACCTTTTTCAGGTAGCTCGAAACCATGAAGGTCCAAGCATTGGCCAAGCTTGTTTAATGGAATTGTTTTGGTTAGCATATCAGCTGCATTGTTTGAGGTATGAATCTTCACTACCTCAACTTCTCCTTTCTCAATCTTTTGTCTAATGAAATGATATTTAATGTCAATGTACTTGGTTCTGCTGTGAAACTATTGGTTTTTAGATAGGTAGGTTGTGCTCTAGTTATCACAATATATTCTGACCTTTGTTTGTGTTATGCCAAAATCATTTAGTAAACCTTTCAGCCACAAACCTTCCTTCATAGCCTCAGACAGTGCAATGATCTTAGCCTCTGTTATGGAAAGTGCCACAACAGGTTATAAACTAGCTTTCCAACTTATCAAATTGTTCCCCCATAGGAAAACATAGCCTGATAAAGAACGCCTTCTGTCCAAATCCCTTGTATAATCTGCATCTACATAACCATACATTTCATTATTGGATGGCTCATTCTGTCTATATAAGACCCTTGTATCCTTTGATGAATATAGATACCTCGGTATCCACTTGACTACTTCCATATGTCATTTTCCAGGGTTTGCCATGTACCTACTGACCATACTTGTTGCATAAGACAGATCTGGTCTGGTAGAATTCATAAGGTACATTAGAGATCCCACTACTTGGGAATAGGGAACAACCTTCATATGGTTTATATGCTCTTCATCTATACCTTTTCGACTATTTTCAGCTAAGAGCTTGAAATGAGGTGCAAGAGGAGTGCCAACTGGTTTAACACTCTCTATTTTGAACTTTTGCAATATTTTTGCACAATATTCTGACTGACTTACTTGCAATCTACCTTGTTTTCTGTCTCTCTCAATCTCAATTCCTAGGATCCTTCTTGATTCCCCTAGGTCTTTCATATCAAACTCTTTCTTTAAAAGCATTTTAACTTGCCTCAATTCTTTTTTTGGAGCTCCTGGCCAGCAGCATGTCATCTACATAAAGAAGTAGATAAACTGGTTCCTTGAAGCTACTAGAGTTTGTATAAACACACCAATCATATGAGCTTCTCTTGAACCCCATCTTGGAGATCACTTCATCAAACCTCTCATACCAACATCTTGGTGACTGCTTGAGGCCATATATAGACTTATTCAGCAAACATTCCAAGTCTTCCTCCCCCCTTTTCACATAACCTTGAGGTTGCATCATGTAAATGGTCTCATTCAACAACCCATGTAGAAAGGCTGTCTTTACATCCAATTGGTCTAACTCCAAGTCCTTTTGCACAACTAAGGAAAGGAGTAGCCTAATGGATGTATGCTTCACACTGGAGAAAAGACCTTAGTGTAATCTATACCTTCATTTTTAGTAAACTCTTTAGCAACTACCCTTGCCTTGAACCTAGATTTTTGCACACATGGAATCTCTTCTTTAAATTTGTAAATCCACTTACATGAGATAAGTTTTTACCCTTTTGGAAACGGTACTAGTCTCCAAGTGTCATTTTGGTTGAGGGACTTCATTTCATCATTCATTACCTCAATCCACTATCTAGCATCAAGGATGTTTGTTGCTTTTTCAAAGCTGGTAGGTTCATTGTTGCTTAATGAAATGGCAGCACTTAATGCTACATTAGCAAAATCAGATTCTTGGAATCTAGCTAGTGGCACAATAGTTCTTCTAGGTCTGTCTCTTGCTAATGAATAATTGTGTAAGTCTCCATGTGTCTCAACTTGTTCATTTGACACATGTTCACTGGTTTTAGCAGTCTCATCACCTTCTAACTCTAGATTTTGAGAGGAAGTAGAAGCTCCATGATCATTTTGAGGCTCCACCTCAAATCTAGTTCAAACATCATAAACATCTCCTTCTCTTTAAATACCACATCTCTACTATTCATACATGTCTTCTCAATAGGATTCCACAACCTATAACCCTTCATTTCCGGTGTAAAGCCTAAGAACATGCATTTTACAGCCATAGGTTTCAACTTCCCTTGGCTTTGATGCACATAGCCTACACATCTAAACACTTTCAAGAGTTCCAGCTTAGGTGGCTGCCCTGTCCACCTCTCTTCAAGAGTTTTTAGCTCTATGGATTGTGTGGGAACCTATTAAGAGTGTATTTTATGTAGGAAATAGCTTCAGCCTAATACTTTTCAGGCAATAGGGCATTGGACAGCTGACATCTAACTCTTTCCAGCACTATTCTATTCAATCTTTCAGCTACTCCATTTTGTTGAGGTGTGTACCTCACTGCTCTATGCCTCACTATGCCATGCTCCCTGCAAAATAAGTTGAACTCCTCTCCACATAACTCTAAACCGTTATCAGTTCTCAAATGTTTAATATGTTTAGAGGTGTATTTTTCAATCAAGGTCTCCCATTCTTTGAATATAATAAACACTTCATATTTGGATTTTAGAAAGTAAACTCAACTCTTCCTTGAGTAATCATCTACAAAGGAAAGAAAGTACCTTGCACCGCTTAGAGATGGAGAGTGAGCTGGCCCTCCATAAGTCTGAATGCACATATTCAAGGATCTCCTTAGAAGTGTGTTGTCCTTTAGGGAAACTTAACTTGTTGTTTTGCCTAATATGAAGTGTTCACAGAATTTTAAACTGTCTTCAACACCCCTTGGAAGAATCCCTTGTTTTGAGAGTACTTGCAGCTCTTCACACTGATATGAGAAAGTCTTTTGTGCCATAACTCATCCTTGAGGGACTTTGCAAGATCCATCTTCTAGGTGAAGAATCTTTCCCTCAAGAAAGCTTTGTTGGGCAGGTCTTTCCAGTGACTATACGATGAAGCATGTTGGCTGACTCAATCGTTTAGTGTGCGCACCTACCATGCGACGAGTATTAAAACCTCAACGATCATTTACATCAGCATCTACACGGTTGAGTAGCCAATGCAACACGACCAAGTAAACAATTTACCCAATCACTCAGCATCAGCCATGCGATCGTTTAGCAAATTCTACACGATCGAGTAGGACTTTTCTACACGAACGCATAGCCAAATCTAAATGATCGTTTAGCTTGGGCTACATGACGCGACCAACTCTTGGTCTTCTTCCTCGAAGAGAATGAAATCTTTATGCACTGAAGCTTCTTCACGAATGACTCTTACAGATTCAAACATTTTGAATACAGACTCGATAGCATTGTCATTATGCCCAAAAACACAGGGGCCTTTACAAATGCACTTGAAATATAAGGAAAGCTTTAAATAACAGAGGCAACCATCCCGAAACATCCATCGACTCACATCCACAACTACATCTAACATTTAAACGTATTGCAAAATACATAAAACTCACCAAGACCACAATGTAATTCGATGCATCAACGGAATTTGGACTATCAGAATAACCTGGCTCTGATACCATTTGAATGAACTCATATCAAAGAGACCAGTGAGCAGAAGCGAGATCATTCTGAACCCCATTGTGACAGAACTACATTTACAATCAAACAGTAATAGTTATGCGTACACTCTAAATTACAGCATAAGAGAACTTATCTTTGAAGAATTATTCTTCTCGTTCCCTCAATTTTACTGCACGATATTTCACCAACACGAACGTCACGCCTCAGCAATCTCCTCGAACACGAATAAATATCACTCGACCCTCGAATAAGAAGTAGACACCACCAGTCGACTACCTTGGTATTCTCAGTGTGAGAATTTAGGAGTTGTGGGCTCTGTAGGATTTGGTAGAGGGTAGGAGGAATTAGACAAATAGTATAAACGATCGAGTAAGTGGGAGATGACTAAAGTATATTGTATAAAGTATAAGTGGGAGATAGAGTAAAATTGTATAGACAGAGTACTCGGTCGTTTAGAAAACAAGTGACTATCGTATAGAAAACTCGTTACACAATTGTTTATGCTCTCAAGCTATTGTATAGCTAATTCTTTTGATCGGGTTCTCAATCGTGTAATGATCGCCTTATGTAAAAATGAAAACGATTTTCATTTTATCCATCAGTTACCATAACTGATCATAACTTCCCACTAAGTTGGTTTTTTGGAGAAAAAATCAAAACCACTTATCCCATAATTAATTTAATTACAAATATAAATATATATTTATAACCTATAGTTTTGATATCACATCTCATGCTATATATAGACCATAGTTCTTTTCCTCCCTTATAGCATTTAATAATAATTCCTCCAATTAATGTATCTAATACATTAAGTCAATTATATCTCATATAATTGATGAAACTTAATTATATCATATATAATCAAATATTCTCTTGTTAATTTAAACACTTCAAATTAACCCAAAAACTGATTCTCAACATGAATCCATTGAGCTACCAAGGGGATCTTATGGACCTGTAGCTTGAAGCTCCAACGATACGTGAATAACTGACTAAACATTTTAATCACGATATCCACCATTTGTTAACTACCGGGCATACCATTAAAGACTGAAAACTGTTCTCTTCGCACTGCAAATATATTTCTGTGTCCATTGGATATAACTAATCAATAGTACAATGACCTTTCAAAAATCATTTGTAAGTACATCCAGGACAATTTACCATTTTGCCCCTATAATTACATCTAACTTCTTAAGTACCACTGATTTCTTTAATGAACAATACATCATAGTTCTATTATGAGAGAATCCTTATCGGGCAAAGAGAAGGTGTGACGCTACATTGTTCAAGTCTCGGAATCAGCTCTTAAGGGAGTAACTTATCTACTTACCCCTAAAGCGGAGAAAGAGTGAATTCCATCTTATGTAGCTGAGTTCCTAGCTAACTAATTAGACGAATCCCCAAAGTGGTAGGTTTGAGTTGGCGATCTGGCGACTCGCACCCATACAAATCAAAGGACCGTCCTCAAAGGCAGGAGTTCCCAACTCACTCCAGATTAAGGTCATGTTATTTATAGTCATCCTAGTGAAATGAAAGTCTATGTCATGAACGGTGTTATATAACGAGACTCAACATTTCATGGTCCGGTCTTATACAAACTCTTTTGTATAGAGCATCCTCGCTCGCATGTCTAATACATGAATGGTTAAGATCAGATCATTTCTAATACTTTACAACACTTGTAACATCTACAAAGCGAGCCACACTCATAGCGTCAACAGGATAAGGTTTTCCTCCTTTATCCATATACTACAGACCATTTAGGTTATCACTTAAAGCACGATCCACTTGTATGTCATCACATACATGCTTAAGTTACAATGATAACCAGGGATCTTAGTTTATTGGTTTGTGGTTAATGCAACTAAAGTATCTCATATTTCATAGACAATAGTGAATAAAATATCTCATATTATTACATCACAATATGTTTATTCATACAGGTGTTTACAAACTATTGGACCCTACGAGATTTAGGCATCAACCCCAACAGAAATAAGTCACTCTTACTTTATAATGATTTACTATTTAAAACTGGCTATTTCGCTTTGATGGCCTAGGTAACTCGATCCTAATCCTGAGCTAACTATGAACTCCTGTGAGGGTTGGCTCAACAACGTCGGCTCAATATTCATGCATCATCTTTATATTATAAGTGTTATAGTATAAGGGTGTATGGAAGCATGTATGCTTAGTTCATTACTTCAGTATATAAGAGTTATATATAGTAATGAATGGACATTACATAAAGCATGACACATAGGTTAAATTTATAAGAGTCATAAATACCTAGTCTAGCTTAGCAATGTGAATGGTTTTGGTTGTTTCCTGTTATAAGAGTTATAATAGAAATTAGAACTAAAATCAATCAGAAAGACATGCATGTAAATTTAGGCTTGAATTATGTTTTAAAAGAGTTTGACCTAAGATCACGGTTCTAATGAGATTAAAAACCTCAGGTTTAATCTTTTAATAAGTTTAATAGGATTAAATTGACTAATAAAAGATTAAATATGTACCAAATCTATCTATAAAGGACCCTTTGTCTAAGGCAGGTTCTATCTAGGTTGGTGTACTTAAGCTGATTGAAACGGAAAACCCCTACCTGGGAACCTACCTGGAAAGGTGAATTAGATAGATTTGATGCATACATGCAAATTTGAGGATAGTCCATTAAAGAGTTTAATGGGACTTGACTTGAGCTTGTTTAATTATCAAAGATGAGTTATTTTTTTAGCAAATTAAACTCACACTTAGATAAAATCAGTAGCCGGGTTGTCTAGGTTAATGAACCCTTAGGTAGAACATTCAGTGGGAGGTACTTGGGGTACGTGGTACTTCACTTAAACCTCTTCACGTTTCTCCCTAATGTTCACATCGTGAGATCTATCCTTGGCCTCGAGGCACCCTGTGAGTGTCCTTCTAAACGATGGTATTTGGGTAGGTCAATACCAAGGTGAATGGAGATAATGTTGATAGTAAATGGGAGCGGGACGTGTGACAACATATCCCACAGTCTCTCTCATTAGGTTGGATAACGTTTTGTGCATCACCTCAAGGCACTCTGGGAGTGTCCCCCTAAAGGATGACAGTTTTGCACGAATCGTTATCAGTTCTCTTGTATAGGATAAGGTCACTTTAATCTCTTGTCCTAATATGCTTATTCTCTACAGTGGGCACATTAGGGTGTGACTCTAGGGCCTAAAATGAGGGGCAACACTTACGCGAAATTGTTAAAGGTTAACAGTTCTGGACCGAAAAATGGTGACTGTTAAAATCAGTTACAAGAGTTGTTTCTGTCTAATGGTTGAGAATGTCTCATCCCAGTGAAGGGGCATTTGATCACCACACCAGTGACTTTTTTCCTGCCTCGTTGAGGCGTCATTGCAAAATAGATGTCATTTCACTTAGGGTACATAGAAACAATTTTTCTAAAACTAAAATTGGTGTTAAAAGTGGTAATGCATAGACTCATTAAGTTTGTTAATGTTTTTCAGCAACGATAAAATGGCTACAGCCATATTAGCTCTATTAAGCACCGATAAACTGACTGGCGAGAACTACGCTAGTTGGAAAAACATGATAAATACAATACTGATCAGGATAACCTTAGGTTCATCCTTACGGAGGAGTGTCCTCCTATTCTGACTTAGAATGCCACTCGAAATGTTTAAGAGGCTTATGAGAATTGGACACAGGCGAACAAGAAGGCTCGAGCTTATATCTTCGTCAGTTTGAACGTTTTGGCCAAGAAGCATTAGCCTATGGTCTCGGCTCGTGAGAGAGTCCCTGTGGGGAATGTTCAGACAACCGTCAGGACAGCTCAAGCATGAAGCTCTTAAAAGCATCTTCAACTCTGAAATGGAGGTGGGTAAATCTGTTCGAGAACATGTTCTGAACATGATGGTTTACTTCAATATGGCAGAGATGAATGGGTCACACATCGATAAGGACAGCCAGGTTAGCATAATTCTGAACTCGTTGCCAGATAGCTTCCTGCACTTTGTCAGCAGTGCGGTGCTGAATAAGTTGACTATACCCTTACAACTCTCCTCAACGATTTGAAAACGTTCCAATCCTTGCTGAAAAGTAAGGAGAAGAAGGCTGGTGAGGCAAATGTTGCTTCATCTTCAAAGAAGTTCCATCAAGGTTCGACCTTAGGGAGTAAGTCTGCACCTTTTACTTCTAACACTTCTAGGTGGAAGAAGAAGAAGGGTGGCAAGGGGAAGGGGAAGGCACCTACTAACCCATAACCTGCCGCACAGCGGGAAGGCGACCAACGCCGATTGAAAAAAAATGTTTCCATTGCAACTAGGATGGCTAGGCACTAGAAGAGGAATTGTTTTCGCTGGTTAAAGGAGAAGAAGAAGGCTAAGGCCAAGGCAAAATAAGGTAAATATGATTTACTAGTTTTGGAAATTTGTTTAGTGGAGAATGATGATTCTCCCTGGATTATTGACTTTGGAGCTACTAATCATGTCTGTTCTTCTTTTCAGGGGGATTAGATCCTAGCGGCAGCTTGAGGCTGGTGAGATGACGATGCGAGTAAGCACCAGGCACGTCGTCTCAACTGTGGCAGTGGGAGGACTCCAGTTGATGTTACAGAATAAATTTATCATTTTGAATTATGTGTATGTTGTTCCTGAGTTAAAGCAATACTTAATTTATGTAAAGTGTTTGATTGAATGTAAATATACTCTCAACTTTTCGATGAATAAAGTGTTTATTTTGAAAGATGGTGTTGAGATTTATTCAGTAAAACTGGAAAATAATTTGTATGTGCTAAGGCGGTCAGCAAAAAATTCCCTCCATAACATAGAAATGTTTAAAACTGTCGTAACTCAAAATAAAAGACTTAAGGTTTCTTGTAAGGAATATGCCCAACTTTGGCACATTCGATTAGGGCATATCAATCTCAATAGGATTGAGAGGTTGGTGAAGAATGAATTTCTAAGTGAGTTGGAGGAAAATTCTTTACCTGTGTGCGAGTCATGCCTTGAAGGCAAGATGACTAAAAGATCTTTTACTAGAAAAGGTGATCGAGCCAAAGAGCCTCTACAGTTAGTGCACTTAGACCTTTGTGGTCCAATGAATGTGCGAGCTAAGGGAGACTATGAGTATTTCATCACTTTTACTGATGATTACTCTCCGTATGGGTATGTTTATTTGATGCAATGGAAGTCAGAATCCTTTGAAAAGTTCAAAGAGTTCAAGGTTGAAGTTGAAAACGCATTGGATAAACAGATTAAAACAATTTGATCAAACTGGGGTGGAGATTTTTTGGATTATGAGTTCCAGAACTATATGATAGAACATGGAATCATTTCCCAACTCTCAGCGCCTGGTACACCTCAGGAGAATGGTGTATCAAAGAGGAGAAACAAAACCCTGTTAGACATGATTCGATCGATGATGAGTTAGGCTTCCTAACCGGATTTGTTTTGGGGTTTTACAGTGGAGATGCAGCTTATATACTCAATTGTGTTCCTTCCAAGAGTGTTGCCAGTACACCTTTGGAGTTGTGGAACGAATGTAAAGTTATTTTGTGTCACTTTCGCATATGGGGTTGCCCAGCACATGTGCTTGCTAATCCAAAGAAACTGAAACATGTTCGAGGTTATGCCTATTTGTAGGCTACTCCAAAGGCACACGAGGGGGTTATTTTTATGATCCTAAGGATCCAATTCCAAATGAAAGATTTGGGAGAGGCTCAGTTTGTTCTTGGTATTCAGATCTTTTGGGATCGAAAGAACAAAGTGCTAGCGCTCTTTCAGGCATCATACATTGACAAGATGTTGATCAAGTACTCGATGCAGAACTCCAAAAGGGGCCTACTACCTTTTAGGCATGGAGTTACATTGTCTAAGGAACAGTGTCCTAACACACCTCAAGAGGTTGAGGAGATGAGACAGGTCCCCTATGCATGTGAAGCATGTTACATGCATTGAAAGTATGTTATAAAGTATTATAATATATAGTATGCATGTGTAGGATTTCAAATGTTTTAATATAAATGTTATATTACATATTGAATACCTTTGATGTATGTTGTGGATGCTTAGCATGTCTAAAATTTTCTAAGTTGTTATAAAATTGGGTTAGACATTTAAAATCCACAAAAAGGATAAGTTGCATGCTCACGTAGGTTAACCACCTATTTTAATAGTTAAAATAGGTCGACATCTTGTAAACTTTGGTTACCAACTCAACTGGTATATAATCTTGTGTAAGGCTGGGGGTATTTAAGTTGACGGTCTTTGAAACACCTCGTACTTGAGGATTATGGCCTGAGCATTGTTAACTAGTTTTATGAGCAAAATGTGAGTGGTGTGAGGTTTTAAAACTGGTTTATCACCTAGACACGTAGGTTAAATCCAAATATAAATGTTGTACTTGGATAAACACCTAGACTTAGGTTGTTTAATTAGACAGATCAAATCTAAGTAAAGATATACCCAAACAAACAATAAGACACTTCAGTGGGAGTTGAATAGCATATATGATATGTTATTAGAACACTTCAATGATAGTTTATTAGAATACTTCGTCAATGAGAGATTAATAATATATATGATATGCTATTCTTAGCTCTCGCGTCCCTAAGAGTTCACATCGAGATTCATGCTTCACTTTGTGTCGATTATGAACCTCGATTGCTTCATTCGAAAAGTGGTGGCATGAATCAAGATCATATGAATGGGGAAGCTATTCACAGTAAAATCAAAAGGTGATGTTTTTTTTTTAAATCTCATGTCCTAAGAATTCACATCAAGATTCATGCTTCGCTTTGTGTCGATTATGAACCTCGACTGCTCCATTTGGAAAGTGTTGGCATGAATCAAAATTAGGTGAATGAAGGGAAGTTGTTCAATGTAAAATCAAATATACGATATATAAATTTCAACTCTCACGTCCCTAGAAAGTTCACACCGTAAGATCCGTGCAACGATTCATGTCGATTATGAACCACGACTGCTCCATTTGAAAAGTGTTTGCATGGGATCAAGATCATGGTTAATGGGGGAAGAGTTCATGGTAAGTGAGTGAAGGATATGTATCAACACATCTTGCGGTCTCTTCCATTTGTTTGGATCGTGAGATTCCTATGTTGCCCCTGCTTGTCGTCTTTAAGTTCGCCTTGCTAGTCGTTTAACGATAGCTATCCTTTCGAAGGGTTCTAACAGGTTGTTCATAATCACAGCTGGGTCAAGATCACCATTTTACCCCTGTGAATACATCTCGTTCCTTAAGTTCCTACTGACCCTCCAATGAACAATTTTAATTCATAATACCTATGCATCAAGTCCTTTCTCTATCATGAGAAGGCGGGGCCCCGATTGTTCAAGACTTGGAATCAGTTCTTAAGAGAACAACCTATCTGCTAACCCTAAATCAGGTAGGAGTGAATTCCATCTTGCAGAGCTATGTCCCCAGCTATTCATCCGGTTTTATCCCCAAAATGGAAGGCTTATTGAGCAGTGTTGTTGGACTACTCTCACCCATGCAGATCAAAGGATAATCTCGAAAACACGAGAGTTCATAGCTAGCTCAGAATTAAGATCAAGTTAACCTAGGTTACTAAATAATGAAATAGTCAGTTTTAACAGTGAACGGTCGTTATAAAACAAAGTGATTATTTTCGTGGTCTAGTCTATATGCAAAAGTGATTACCTACAAAATGGGCCGCATCCAATAGTGTTACCAGGATGAGATACCCAATTTCATCCATATACTTATTAGACCATTTAGGCTATACTATTAACTTGATCTTGTTTATGTCACCATATAAAGTTAAAGTATTCACACTATAGCCATAGATATGTTTATTGGATTTTCATAATAGAATGCAAAATCAACAACTTTATTGAATAAATTACTCAATAATATTTTATTGAGAAATAGAATGTTTAACACGAACTGCGAGTTCTAGGACATTTCCAACAATCTCCCACTTGGACTAAAACACAAGTAATGATAAGAAACATAAAGGGAAAATACAATAAACTAGGGCATCTTTAATACCATAGACATTCTCCCACTTGCCCTAGATTACGCCACTCAGAGTCCTAGTCCAACCAGGTGGCCCTCGAACACTTTAGCCGAGGGGGCCTTTTGTAAATGGATCAAGGTTGTCTTCAAAGGCTATCTTTGTGACGATCACATCTCCTCGGTGTACGATCACTATTGTCACAATACAGTGTGATAGGTAGGTGTATATTTGGAACTATTTCCAAATCAGCCAAGGATTTATGTAACCATACTACTTCTTTAGCAGCTTCACATGCAGCCACATATTCCGCTTCCGTTGTGGAGTCAACGATACAACTTTGCTTCATTCTTCTCTAAACTATAACTCCTTTATTGAGTGTGAAAACTGATCTTGAAGTAGATTTCCTTGAATCTACGTCAGTCTGAAAATCAAAATTAGTATATCCCGTGAGGATCAAATCCTTAGGTCCATACACAAGCATATAGTCCCTCGTTCTTCTTAGATACTTGAGGATGGTTTTTATAGCAATTCAATGACTGTGTCCTTGATTGGATTGGAACCTACTGACGATTCCAATTGCAAAGTATATGTCAGGGCGTGTACATAACACTGCGTTCATCAAACTCCCAAATGCAACTGCGTATGGAATTCTTGTCATTTCTTCAACATCTTGAGGTGTCTTAGGACACTGTTCCTTTGAAAAATGAATTCCATGTCTAAAAGGTAACATTCCCCTTTTGAAATTTTGCATATTATATTTTGACAACATCTTGTCAATATAAGATGCTTGAGATAGTGCTAAAATTCTATTCTTTTGATTCCGAAAGATTTGTATTCCTAGAACGTATTGAGCATCACCTAAATCTTTCATTTGGAATTGTGTTGCTAACCATTTCTTTACGTCAGTAAGGAAACTTATCTCATTTCCAATGAGCAAGATATCATCAACATAAAGAACTAAGAATGCTACAGTTTTGTTGACTATCTTTTTGTATACACAAGGTTCGTCAACATTCTATTCAAAGCTATAAGATTTGATCGCAGTGTCAAACCTTATATTCTAGGATCCTGATGGTTGTTTTAATCCATAAATGGATCGTTTAAGTTTACAGACTTTCTGTTCCTGTTCTTTTTCGATGAACCTTTCTAGTTGAGACATAAAAATACTTTCATCAAGATAGTTGTTTAGAAAAGTTGTGTTGACATCCATTTACCATAATTAATAATCATAATATGTGGCAATGGAAAGAAGTATTCTTATTGACTTTATCATGGCAACAAGAGAAAAAGTTTCTTCATAATCAACACCTTCTCTTTAGGTAAAACCTTTTGCCATGATTTTGGCTTTAAAGGTTTGCACCCTGCTAGTTTGGTCTTGTTTCCTCTTGTAGATCCATTTGCAACCTATAGGTGTAACCCCATGTGGTTGATCTACAAGTTCTTAGATAGAGTTGAAGTACATAGACTCCATTTCAACGTCCATGGCTTTTATCCACTGTTCCTTGTCAACATCTTTCATTTCCTTTTTAAAGGTTAATGGATCCTCTAAACCATCATCCTGTATGATGTTTTGAGTTTCTGTTAAACCCATATAGCATTTAGGTTGTTGAATAACCCTCCCACTACATTGAGGCATCCTTAACTCTTAGGATGGATGTGATGGGACAACAACAGTTGTTGATGGATCAGCTTGATCAACACCTCTTATTGATGTTTCTATAGCATATTTGGTCATTTCTTGCAATATTAGTTTACTACGAGGTAGATGATTTTTATATGATCTTCTTCGAATGTATCATTTGTTGATACAAATACCTTGTCTTCTTTGGGATCATAAAACAATCCTTCTTTTGTTTCTATGGGGTATCCTACAAAAAGGCATAATTTCGAATGTGTTTCCAATTTCTTAGGATTTTGTACCAACACATGTGTTGGACAACCCTTGATACGGAAATCACTTAAACTAGTTTTGTGTCATTTCCATAATTCATACGGTGTTTCTATAATACTTTTTGAAGGAACAACGTTTAAAATAAATACTGCAGTCTGTATTGCATACTCCCAAAAGGATTGAGATAACTGAGCACAACTCATCATTGATCGGACCATGTCTAACAAGGTTCGATTTCTCCTTTCTGCAACACTGTTTTGTTGTGGTGTTTTTGGTGTTGTGAGCTGGGATTGAATTCCATGATCTATTAGATAGTTTTAGAATTGTAAATCCATATACTCACCACCTCGATCAGATTGAAGTGTTTTAATTATTTTACTTAACAAATTTTTTGTCTCAATCTTAAATTCTTTGAACTTTTCAAGGCTTTCAGACTTATGACTGATTAAGTTAATATAGCCATATCTAGAGTAATCATCAATAAAACTGATGAAATATTGATAGCCTCCTCGTGCTTTTATATTCATCGGACCACATAGATCTGAATGTATAAGTTTGAGAGGCTCTTTGGCACGAAGACCTTTGTGAGAAAAAGATATTTTAGTCATTTTTCCCTCAAGATACGATTCAGATGGAGGTAAATAACTATCTTCTAACTGATTTAGATGATCATTTTTTTTTTTACTAATCTCTCAATCCTGTTGAGATTAATGTGACCAAGTCTAAGGTGCCAAAGATAGGTGTTAGGAGAAATTTTCTGTTTCTTATTTTGAATCTCAGTTGTTTTAAACATCTCTATATTTAGAATGACCTTCGCTTCAGTTGGTTTTAATATGTACAAGTATTTTCGAGTCTTGCATAAAAAATATGAAGATCATCCGCTCAGGACCGCCTTCTTTGAATAGCTGGAATGTTTATCTAAGCTAGCCAATATTTAGACCTCTTGAATAAACAAACACTTCATTAGATTCAAAATATATTTTGTACATATTTTCTAGCAGACAGGAAATGGAGATCAAGTTTCTTTTCATCTTAGGTACATAATATACATTCCTAAGTAAGATAAAAGACTCTCCAAAAAATAGCTTGACACCTTCCACTGCATAAGCTGAAATGACTTCACCTATTCCCACCTTGAAAGTCATTTCTTGTTCAGAAAGTTCACACCAAGAACTAGTTTCCTGTAGAAAAGTGAAAACATGATTAGCGGCGCCTGAATCCACTATCTAGGTAAGGTGAATATTCTCCATTAGACATGTTTCAACTACTAGTAAATCAGATTTACCTTGTTTCGCCTTTCCCGCTTTCTTTTCAGCCAAATACTTTGGGCAGTTACACTTCCAATACCAATCTTCTCCGCAATGGAAACATTCTCTTTTGGGAGTTTTGATTTTGTATTTGTTTTTCTTAGTAGTAGTTTTATTTTTCCCTTTTTCTTTCTTCTTCATTTGTATGGATTTGTCTTTCGAAGAAGAAAGAGCAGACTTCTTATTATTAGTGGGTTTCGTTCCAAACGTAGACCCTTTAAAAAACTTCTTAGGTTTAGAAATAAAATTTATTTCTTTCTCCTTCAATTTCATCATAGACTGATATGTCTATAACTCGTTCAACAACGTGGTCAGATTATATGTAATTTTGTTCATAACAACATTGGTTCTGAATGGCAGATAACTCTTCGGGAGAGATTCCAATATTATATTTACTTGACTTGTTTCATCTATCATCGCCCCATGAGCCATAACAACATTAAAATGGACCATCATATCGAGAACATGTTCTCTAACGTTGGTTCCATCTTTCATGTGAGTAACATAAACATACTTAATGGCTTCATGTCAAACAAAAGATGACAGTTGCCCGAACATCTCTTGAAGCGACGCAATTATCTCACGGGCGGTGGGCATTAACCTCATGTTTCTTATTAAGTACGTAAGATATGCTTGCTAAGATGTAGTTATGAGCTTTCTCATTAGCCCTTACCCACCTATCATAGTTGTCCCGAACATTTTGGTTCGCTGTTGTACTGGGAACTGGAGGATATTCCTTCATCAACAAAAACCTCAAATCATCCACAACTAGCATTATATTGATGTTGGATTTCTAGTTTGAATATCGTTCCTCGTTAAATTTATCGAAAGCTAGCAATTGTATGATTGAATTCGACATTGCTGAAAAAATTTAAACAAATTCTATTAAATATTTATGCATCTAAATCAAATTTTAGCAAAATAATAAAGTACCCAGTAAATCTTTATTTATTTGCAACGATACTTTAGTGATTTAGAACAATTGCTTCCAAGGGGCAGCTAAGAATTTCTTCACTGAAGCAAGACAATTCTTGACTAAATACTATATCAGAATAATTCTTTACTCCTATAGTTCTTTGTTTTTCGTGTTCGGTCAAGATCTTTACTAACAATTAGTAATTCTTATAAGTGTGACCCGCCATTTTCAGATCTTATAAAACAATATGAATATGCACCCGAAATAGAAGACAATACCCAAGACCGAACTATAAGACCCTATTCATTTTACTGAAGCCTGGGTTGTTCCGAATCCTATGTTACAACCCTCCGAGGGGATCGTCTTGGTTAACGACTAGCTATTGCCGCTTAAAAATGACAGCAGGCACAACTAATGGAGGAGACTGTAGGACAATGTTGACATATTTCCTTCACCCACTTACTATGAACTACTTCCCTCATTCACCTTATTATTGACCCATGCAAAAACTTTCCGAATGGAGCAATCGCGGTAAAAGCAACATGAAGCCGAGCATGGATCTCACGGTGTGAACTCTTGAGGACGTGAGAGCTAATAACTATATATCGAATATATTGTTAATCTCCCACTGAAGTGTTCTTTATGTTTAGGTATGTATTTACTTAGGTACAAAAAGGGCTAAATTTAAACAACCTAAGTCTATATCATTTTATCCACAATTATATTTGGATATAACCCTACGATGTCTAAGTATTTAAACCATTTTTAAACCTCACACTGCCTATGCAAGCTCATAAAAATCAGTTAACAACGCTCAATCTTTCGGTCATAATCCCCAAGTAGGAGGTGTTCCGTAAACTTTCAACTTAAGTACCCCCAGCCTTAGACAGGTTTATGAATCGATTTGAGTTTGTAACCAAATTTTATAAGGTAACAATCTATTTTAACGATTAAAACTAGTTAACCTAAGTGAACATGCAACCGTTCTTTGTTATGGATTTTGAACGTCTAACCCAATTTTATAACTACTTACAAAACTTTAGACATACTAAACATCCACAACATATAACAAAGGCATTCGATATCTAATATAACAATTATATTAAGAAAAAGAAACCCTAACATGCATACTATATATTATAACATTTTATAACATACTTTCAATGCATGTAACATACTTCCTATGGTGGGGTTTTAAATCTACATGACATACTGTATGCATATACATGATTTATTTAATTACATACATCACATGCATAAATAATTAAAACACAAACTGATATGGTTTTCGTTTTGGCATAAACAAGCAAACAAATGCCTAATTATTACAAAACAACTTCAAAACTGCTTTTGAATCGCTTGAACCACTCCAAACCGAACCCACAAAGTCTGAACTGGACCAGCCAAAAACCTTTTTTAGGTTGAACAGGACAGGACTTCGAGAAAATCGGTCGAATCGGCTGCTCTCGGTTAATGCTCAAAATCTCGCTAAGGCTCATCGCGTAGCACTGATGTTTATCGTCTAGCACGATCATCTTGTGTTGAGCAGAGCTACACGATCGTGTAGTGTCTTCTTGCTATCGTGTATCCTCATCGTCTAGTGTCGGGTAGAGCTACACGATCGTGTAGTGCTATCGTATAGTGTGTCTTCACATTGTTCAGTGCCCGTGCAAAGTTACAAGATCGTGTAGTGCCATCGTATGGAACTTAAACGCATCGTTTAGCACGTGCCACTACACGATCATCTAGCGCATAACACTTCAACAACCAGTGCCCGTAGCTACACAATCGTCTAACTTTTCTTCACATCGTTTAGCACCCGTAGCTAGACAATTATCTAGCATTTAAACCTCAACGATGATATTTGAGCAGAGGCTGAAAAACTGGAATCTGTTAATCGGCCTTCTTCACTTGTTTCTTCAATTATATCTTAATTTCAACTCTAATGACTCCAAATAAATTACAAACTCTTGAAAACACAAATAAGCTCATGAATCAAGAGGTAATTACAAATTTAATTAAGAAATCAAAGAGAAATAAAATGCCAAAACTCATAAAACCATATCAGTGCACTAGTTTCATATAACTCATGAAAAACACTCACCACACCAAAATTAAATCGAATTGAATGCTTATATGATGCTCTGATACCAATTGTAAGAGTATATCAGCATGCAGCAGAAGCAACAAGGATCAATAAGCACTTTAATTCATTAATTTTGGCAGAAAATAAAGCATGCTCATCAATTAGAAGAGGGTTTGAAGTAATACATTTGAAGAACTCCTTAAGATCTTGATTCTCAGCTATTGTCTTCTCCAAAACTTGTTATGAACCACCTCAAGGTCCTTCCCACTATCCTCTTGGAGCTTTAGAATGATTTGTGGACTCAAGAACAACTTGAACGAAAGGAAACTTGGAGAGAAGCCCATTGCTATAACCCATTTGAAGAATAGTTTTTTCAGCTCGAATTTTTCTATAAAAACTCTTTGAATGCATGCCTCAATTCCACTGCAATCTTCTTTATTTATTGTAGGCTATCATGCAAAGAAGATAGCTGCATGACATGCAGCTCATGCTTGGAGTTATCAGGGCTGTTAGTTGCTTCCTCAAAGCTGGTGGGTTTACTATTGCTTAATAAAATGGCGACACTTAAAGCAACACTAGCAAAGTATGATTCTTGGTATCTTGCAGGTGGCACAATGGTTCTTCTAGTTCTAACTCTTGCTAAGGAATAATTTTATAAATCTCCATGTGTCTCTACTTGTTCACTTGACACAAGCTCACTGTCACTAGTCTCAACAGTTTCATCACCTTCAACTTCTAGATTTTGTGAAGAAGAAGAAGCTCCTTGAGCATTTTGAGGCTCCACCTCAAACCTTGTGTGACTAGTCTTTGACATAGATGTTGATGGTTTCTTGGACATCATAAACATTTTATTTTCTCTAAACACAACATCTCTACTATTAGCACATCTCTTCTTCACAAGATGCCATAGTCTATAAACCTTCACTCCCGGTGTAAAGCCTAGAAACATGCATTTGACAGCCCTAGGTTTCAACTTACCTTGGCTTTGATGCACATAGCCTACACATCCAAACACCTTCAAGTGTTCCAACTTAAAAGGCTGTCCTATCCACCTTTCTTCTGGAGTTTTCAGCTCTATGGACTGATGTGGGCACCTATTTAGAGTGTAGATCGTGTAAGAAACAGCTTCAGCCCAATCTTTCTCAGGCAAAAGAGCATTAGACAGCTAACATCTCACCCACTCACACTGTTCTGTCCAATCTTTCAGCAACTCCATTTTGTTGAGGTGTATACCTCACTGTTCTGTGCCTCACAATGCCATTTTCCCTACAGAAAAAGTTGAACTCCTCTCCACGAAACTCTAAACCATTGTCAGTTCTCAAGTGTTTAATATGTTTAGAGGTTTGCATTTCAATCAAGGTCTTCCATTCTTTGAATCTACTAAACACTTCATCTTTGGTTTTTAGAAAGAAAACCCAACTCTTCCTTGATTAATCATCAACAAAGGAAAGAAAGTACTTTGCTCCGCTAAGCGAAGGAGGGTGTGTTGGCCCTTATAAGTCAAAATGCACATATTCAAGTATCTTCTTGGAGGTGAACTGTCCTTTAGGGAAGCCTTGCCTTATTGCCTAGCCAAGTATGCAATGTTCACAAAATTTCAAGCTGTCTCCAACACCTTTAGGAAGAATCCCCTGCTTTAAAAGAGCTTGCAGCCTTCTTACACTAATATGAGATAGCCTTTTATGCCATAGCTCATCTTTTGTGGGTTCTTCATCAGTTTCCATCAAGGTCGAATGTGCCATTTGCACATCCTTAATGACATACAAGTCATTCACTTTGGTTGCCACCAACACTACTTTTGAGTCTTTAATTATTTCAAAAGTGCCTCAAACTCCTCTGTATTCATAGCCAATGGAGTCAAACATCCTCAATGATAAGAGATTTCTCTTCAATGTAGGAACATGCCTCACATGAAGGAAATCAAACTAGAGTATTTCCATAAGCAGCGGAAGGGATCATTCTAAATTCCATTCATATTGAACACATAACAATTACAGTCTAAAATTGGAAACTAACAGGTCATCCATATACAAAAATTACAGCATGCTACATGATGATATAAGAAATAGAGGATGCATACCTTTGAAGAACCATTCTTCAAGAATCTCTCGATCAGTCTATAATGCGTCCACAACAACACTCGAATGCAACGAACGTCTTAATGATCCTTGAACCCAATCGAGTCCCACTCGATCCACGAATTGAGTAAAGAAACCACCACACGTGTTACCTTGGTATTCTCGGTGTGAGAATCCAGGAGTTGTGGGCTCTGTATGATCTTGGCTTGAGGAAGAGACTGGAGGTCTACGATCGAGTAGACGATCGAGCAAGTGGGAGATAAGAAGTTGGTCTATCACATAGACGATGTGCTCGATCGTTTAGTAAACCGAACCCTATCGCATAGACTTTGCTACTCGATCATGTAGCAATGATCAGTTGAGTGACTATCATATAGTCAACTCTAAGCGATCACTTAGCTGATCGTGTAGTATCTCAATGGCTATCGCTTAGTAAAAACAATTTTCACTTGATAGCCTATTACTCAAAAACAATTTTCACTTGATAGCCTATTTCCATGAGTAATTTTCAAATGGAACAACTCTTAATTTGGAAAACAATTTTTCTTTTATCTCACGGTTACTATAAAACTTTCAATAACTTCCCACTCAATTGGTTATTAAAGAAAAAGAATTAATTATCATATAATTAATATATTATAAATAAATATGATAACCAACTTATCATATTATATTTATAACCTATAGTTTTAATATTTCATCTCATGAAACATATAAATCATAGTTCTTTTTTTATTTTATGGTACTTAATGTAAATCATATTTACATTAATTTCTCCATTTAATGTATCTCATACATCATACTAATTATATCACATATAATTGAATTTTCTCTTGTTAATTTGATCACTTCAAACTAACTCCAAAATCTGATTCTCAACTTGAATCCATTGAGCTACCAAGGGGACCTTATGGACCTGTAGCTTGAAGCTCCAATGATACGTGAATAACTGACTAAACTCTTTAGTCACGAGATCCACCATCCGTTAATTGCCGGGCACTCTACTAACGATCGACAGCTGCATTCTTCTCACTACATATATATTTCTATGTCCATATGACCAATCAATAGTATGATAACTCTTCACAAATCGCTCGTAAGTATAACTGGAAATTTTACCGTTTTACCCCCGTAGTTACATCTAACTACTTAAGTACCACTGATTCCTCTAATGAACAATAAGTCATAGTCCTACTATGACTGAGTCCTTTCTTCCAAAGAGCGGGTATGGCCACTATATTCAAGACCCAGAACCAGCCCTTAAGGGAGCAATTTGTCTACTTACCACTGCTTCAAAGAAAGAGTGAATTCTGTCTTGTGTAACTAAGTTCCCAGCTCCTCAATCAGACAAATTCCCAAAAAAGGTAGGCTTATTGAGTTGGCAATCTGACCACTCTAACCCATATTAATCAAAGAACTGCCCTCATAGGTAGGAGTTCCCAAAACACTCAAGATTAAGGTCATGTCACCTATGGTCATTTTAATGAGATGCAAGTCTCAATTATCAATGGTGTTATATAAAGAGACTAATCATCTCGTGGTCCAGTATTATATAAACTCTTTGTATAGGACACCCCCACTCGCATGTCTCCACATGAATGGTCAGGATCAGACCATCTGTAGCAGTTTACAACACTTATAAACATCTATAAAGCGGGTCGTATCCGTAGTGTCACCAGGATGAGGTATCCCTTCTTATACTACAGATCATTTAGGTTATTACTTAAGGCATGATCCACTTGTATGTCTCACATACATGCTTAAGTTTACATACAATAACCACGTATCTTATTTATTGGATATGAGTAAATGCAAATAAAATCACTCTTATTTTATTAATTATTGGATAGTTATCTCTTTTTCTCTAATAACCAATTGAGTGGGAGGTTATTGGTAGTTTTATGGTAACAGTGAGATAAAAGGGAAAATGTTTTCCTAAATTTAGAAGAGTTTCTTAATTCGGAAAGGAATTCACGGAAATTGCTATCAAGTGAAATCGTTTCACTAAACGATAACTGATAGAGAGACTAAATGATCGTGGAGTGTTACTATACGATAGTTCACTCAGCTGGTCGTAGCTAAATGATTGCAAGGCATTTTCTATACGATGGGCTGCCTTCTTCTACACAATTGAGCATTCGTCTATACGATAGACACTTCTCATGTCCCACTTGCTCAATCATTTACACGATTATTGTTCCTCCAGTCTCGTCCTCTAACCATGTCCATACAGAGCCCACACTTCTGGATTCTCACACCGAGAATACCAAGGTAACCATTGTAGTGGTGTCCTCCCTCAACTCGACTGAGTTCGAGGTTTTGGAGGCCATTCATTGTGTCCTTGCATTGTTCGTGTGGTGGTTGCTGTTGATCGTGTTGTGTTGCAGTCGTTGTGTTTGAGCATTCGTGTATTGTTGTCTTGGAGACTAAACGAACATTCTTGATCGAGGGAGTTTGAAGCATGAGTCTTCAAAGATATGTATATTGTATCCCTTGATCTCATCTGTAAGCATGTTGTACTTTTGTATTGTACATGACTTGTTATCTTTATTAGTATAAACTTTTTTTGGGTGGAATCAAAAGCAAAGCTACTTACCTTACTATTGTGGAGATAATTGGGGGGTTATTGTCATTATCAAATGGTATCATTTGTTGGATTTGTTAGGTGCAAACAAAGTCCTACATTAGCTAGATAAGAGAATGATCCTAGAACTACCTCCATTGTGGCCTATACCCAAAGTGGATAATATCATACTATTATGAAGATAGTTGGAGGATCGTTAATCCTAATACATCGGGGATTCTTCGCCATGGTTGGTTAAGCAGCTGGTGGGGTCAGCGTCATTTCACGAAGAAGTTTGATTTTTGAAGAGTCATTCTTTACTAAGACTGTTCAATTCTTCCTTGTATGATGTTGATGATCAATGTGTGAGAGAGTGATTCCCAACTGTATATATGCTCTGTTTCTGTAATGTTCTTAATCAAATGAAGATGGTGATGGCCTTTGCAGAGTGGATGTAGATCCACACTGGGATTGAACACTACGATACAGTACTCAAACATAATACACAATCTTTCATTTCACAACTTCAAAGCAATTAATATCGAAGGGTATACAATACAAGAGTTTCTAAAGAAAATAGCAGTTGAAAAACCAACAGAAAATTACAATAAATTTATTCCATATTTCCTAGTTCAAAGGGGTGATCTCACCATACTTCATTTATCTCCAAGTCCATATGAATTCCATCACCATCATTCTTCCATGACGACATGAACACCACACATTCTTATATTTATTCTACCTTCTAAGAAACCCCCTTCAATAATCTCAAACGACACTGTAAATTTCTTCAGAGTACTTCCCGTAAAATCATTCAAGTTCTCCTTTGAGTGAAAATCTCGATTAGGATCAAGTGCTATCAGCCACATATAGTCAAATGGTAAGACTTGTTCGTAGTACATGATTCTTGATGTGTCAAAAACAGAACCATTTTCGTAACTCCAAACTTGAATGTCGTTGATGCATACTTTACATTTAATCTTCGTCATAATTGAATAAAAAGTATCCGCTTGGCACTTGACACAAGTAGCAAAAAATTTCAATTTCCTAGGTGGATTACTTGGCATAAAAAAGGTAATTGAATTGTTCGTACTCTTGTAACTGTACCACTCTGGAATATCGCAATTCATTAATATGAGTTGTCTGACTTCTTCATCTTCCTACATCACGAGAATGAATATGTAATTTTAAATAACAAAACTGTTGAAAATATTTTCAAATATAGCAAAATGTCATTGTCTATCAGTATCAATGATAAACACTGATAGAGATTGATAGATGTCTATCAACGTCTATCATTGATAAACAATGATATGTGATTATAACTAAGAATACATAACTTAATTATATTAACAAAAGAAAGAGAAGTTAGGAGAAAGAGAGGATATGCACCAAATCAAAGGATATGAAATCAGCTAAGTTGTCTGGAAATCTGGCCAATGATATGCACCCTCCAGCATTCATCAAAATTATGCCTTCTGGAACCTTTGGAATTTCTTCAAGCAACTCACAACACCATGTAACAAGAGACCTCAATGATTTAAAATTAACAATACACGAGGGTAGACTAGTAAAATTGTTTTCAGACAAGTCCAACTCTCTCAATGAAGGGGCTACATGAGCCATGGTTTCTAAGAAACTCAAATTTGTAAGGTTGCATTTCGTTAGGTATAATACTCTTAGGTTGGGTAATAAGGAAGGTGAACAAGGATATATAGAAGGAAATGTAGAAAGATCAGCTTCAGATGCATATAAAGAAGTAAGACTGCTTAAATGATAAATTGTAGTTGGAAGTGTTATGAGCTCTGTGCAATTAAAGATCCGCAAAACTTTGAGGCTAGTAAGATGTCCAATTGTTGGAGATAGCTTTCCTATATTACTAGATATAAAATGTAAGTATTCTAAGGACTTCATTTCTTCACTATAATGAGGATACGATTCAATGTTATTGCAGTCTGCTATGAACAAATGTATGAGGGACTTCAACTTGAGGTAGGGTGGGCACTGCTTAAAGCCATTAACATGCCCAGAAAGCCACAATGAAGCAAGCCTACCAACAGATCCAACTGACTCATGAACCTTTATTAAACTTCTACATCCATTAAGCGACAAATTTTCAAGGTTTATTGCAGCGGATAAATCAGGAATTTCCTCCAAGAACTTGCACTCACGAAGATAAATATTCCTCAACAATTCACAATTCTGCAATGAAGAATAAAAAAAGAAAGAAGGTAAACTCAGACTTAAAGTAAGCTGACATTGAAATTGAAATTAAACAGCTCAAGTATCGACATAAGTACCATAAATCCTTTCCCAAAATGTTTGATGGAACTATATGGCAATTTCAATTCAATCAGGTTCTCCATTGAGAAGCTTGAAGGCAAAGATAAAAAAGGAAATCCAGACCAATTTATCCACCTTAAGCTACTAGGTAGAAAGTCCAGAGTTTTAGAAGATGTGACATTGTTAACATCCAGCAATACCAGGTTTTTCACATTTTTAAAAGCTCTTGAATCAATATCAAGCTCTGTAGGTTGGCAAAAATTCATCTTTATGGCTTTAACTACTCTTGCTACCTACAAAGATGCACAAGACAAACATTTCAAGTCATTTAAGAATACTACACTCAATACTTAATTTGTCAGTATCAAAATGTTGTTCTCATGATAAGTAAAAATACAAAGTTTGTTCAAAACGTCTTACCTTATCACCATCTAAGACGTCCAAAGCATCGTCATCAAGCAACATTTTTTTTTTCTTTTGAGATTTAGAAGTGTCCGACAGAGCAATTGTGCGACCCATTTGTTGTATTAAGTCATGCATTTCAATCTCATTGGATCGGTTAATAGTAAGAAGTGATAGATTCATGAGCTTTGTAATTCCCTTTTCCACTCCTAAACAACTGCATGCCTTTAACTTACTTTTAACCCTCTCTATATCTTGTCGTGCGAATAAACAAGAAATGAAAAGGAAAATTTCTTTTACATCATCTTCAAGTCCATCATAACTTATTTGAAGAATATCTTTAATATCTTTGTCGAGGTAGGAGTTTTCATATTCTTCATCCAATATTTGTTTAAACTTGGAATGATCGGTCGAATAAAGGAATGAACCTAACACTTCAAGAGCCAAGGGAAGTCCTTTACAATAATGTGCACCCCGTTTTGAAAGGTCTAAATAATCACTTGAGGGATGTCTATTCTTAAAGGCATGCCAGCTAAAAAGCTCAAGAGCTTCGTCATCATTCAATCCTTCAACTTTTTGCAGTATATCAAAACCATGTATGGACAATAAATGATGGTTTCTTGTTGTTGCAATGACCTTACTCCCAACTCCAAACCAATCACGTCCTCCTGCCAAAACCTGTAATTGTTCACTCGTATCTATATCATCAAGAATAAGGAGAATCTTTTTTGAGCATAGTCGATCCCTTAACACGATTATTCCTCTATGGACATTGTTAACTTTGATCGAGTCATCCATTAAAATCTCATAAAGTAGCTTCTCCTGTAGCCGAACAAGGCCCTCATATTGCTTTGAAGCTTCTCTAATATTTGCCAAAAAACAGCAACCTTCAAAGTCATTAGCAATTCTATTGTGTAATGCTTTGGCCAAGGTTGTCTTACCCATGCCTCCAATTCCATATAATCCTACCATAGTAATTCCATCAGACATAACATGTGAGAGTAAATTCATAACTTGTTTGTCAACTCCAACTGGATATTTTGCTATGTGCAATTCCTTCGTTGTGCGATCTAATTTCTTCAGGACTTCTTGAACAACTTTTTCGATCAAATTAGCCTCATCACTGCATTTTGAGGGGAAAAACATACATGAAGAAATATCACTTTTTTGTTAGACTCAGTTTTAAATCTCCGAATATTTGGATATATTTGGTATGGAAAATAATAATAACAAAAATTGTAAAAAAAAAAAAAAAAAGAAAGAAATAAAACATGCAGGCAGATATTGCTTTTGCAACAAATTTATTAGCTAGATAAAATTCTTCGCCAACTAAAAGACCATAACAGCTACTTTCTCAAATAAATGAACAGACCATAACAGCTACTTCCTCAAATCATGCTAAAATTCTTGCAATTCATGAGGCTAGTTGTTGAGAATGTGTAGGACTATGTAGAACGATTCAACACATTCATGGAACATGTTGAAAGTATGGTTTTAACCTAAGGGTATTTATGTAATTGTCTTCAGCCCTAAGGCTCCCTACTGTGTATTTATTCGCCATTTTCCCTTGTATTTTGTGTATCAATTCAATAATAAGGAAAAGATCTGTATCATGGTTTTTCTCCCTATTCTAGGGCTTCTACATAAGTTGTGTGTTGTTCTCGCTTTTCTCCTTTCCTCTTCTATATTTCATCATGGTATTAGAGCATGGCGACGAAACTCTAGCCGTCATCGACGAGAATCAACCACAGACTTCTTCAGCAGCCCCCATGGGAACCGACAGAGCTCCAAGCATTGAAATGAAGGCAACCATTCAAGCGGCTATGAAGGAATACCTCTAAGCTGCTCTACCACAACTCATCCCAGCCGTCACTGCCTTCTAGCCACTGTCGATGGAGGAAAGATTCAGCCCAGCCGAGATGTTCTAGCCGTTACGCAAGGGAGAACCGGCCGCTCCAGTTTAGACCAGAGCTGCTTTAGACGATCAGAGACGAACGATCGCACCGAGCCGCGCCAGTGGGTCGTGCCAAGTTCCTCTTTCACATTGTTCGTGTCGCTCGTGCCGATCGCTCCCAACCTGATCAATCCAGCCCCAAACCAACCGCTTCCTCCTTATATGCCGAGCCGAGCCGATGAACATCTGCAGCCTTCGTTCTTGACCCACCCAGCCGGCGGCTTGAGTCCAGCCCTAACGGCTGGTTCTGCTCCTGTCCAACTGTCAGTAGCAGCTTCTTTTTCAGCCGTGCCCAATCATGGTGGCTTGGCCCAATGCCCTGATAATGTTTGATGACAGTTGGTGTACCTCCAACTGCAAATTTAAGACTTAGAAACAGCTCTTGGCACAAACCCTCAACATGTCACCGTAGAGAATCCGGTAAATTCATTCTCTATTTTTCCCAATGTAACTTATTTATCTGGCTCAATGGAAAATTCTGCAAGATTCCTCGTGGGAGAATATTAAATGGTCAAAATTATTTCTCCTGGTTCCAATCGATCAAAATGGCCTTAGAAGGATGACACAAATTCGGGTACTTGAAAGGAAAGATTCCGAAGCCTATCTTAGGTAGTCCTCAAGAACGGATCTAGAAAGCAGAAGATTCGTTTTTACGTTCCGTTCTCAGTAATAGCATGGAACCATAGAGTGGCAGACCATTACTGTATGCTGCAATTGCCAAAGATATCTAGGAGGCAGCACGAGATTTGTACTCAAAGTGACATAATGCATCTCGGCTATACACACTACACAAATAGATCTATGAGTGCAAACAAGGGACCATGAATGTCACATCCTATTTTAATAAACTGTCAGTGTTTTGGCAAGAGATGAACCTATGTCGAGAGATTTTCTGGAATTGTGCGCAAGATGGGACTCAATACTTGAAACTTGAAGAATCCGATCGAGTATATGTTTTCCTGGCAGGGTTGAACCCCAAATTTGATAGTGTTCGAAGTCTCATATTGGGCCAACGACCTACCCATCCCTTAGAGAAGTTTGTTCCGAGGTACGATTGGAAGAGGATCAGTCGCATGCCATGAATAACCTTGTTATAGCTTCAACTGATGCAGCAACTTTTGTTGCGAAGTCACCCAGTATCGATGGTGATAAAAAACCTCCTCCTGTTTATGGGCATTGTAAGAAGCCATGACACACAAAGGATCAGTGTTGGTAGTTACACGGGAGACCTTTGAATAGTAGGTGACGACAGTTTCATGACAAATCAAACACTGGTCGTGCCCTAGTAAGTGACTCAGTTAATGAAAATACACAGCCTCAGTCCTCAGCTGACAATAAAAACAATTTGAGTACGGTTAGGGTGAGTGTTATTGCACAATCAGGTACTTTTCCATCATTTAGCCTTATTAACATTAATGGTAAGAAACCCTGGATTGTAGATTCAGGGGCCACAGATCATCTTACCAGTTCTTCAGATATGTTTATTTCATATTGTCCGAGTGCGGGGAATGAACGTATTAGAATTGCAGACAGGTCCTTTGCCTCAGTTGTAGAGAAAGATCATACCTCCCCATTTGACGATTTAATATTGCGTGATACTCTGCATATGCCTAAGATCTCATATAATCTTTTATCTGTCAGTAAAATAACAAGGGATATGAATTGCAAGGCAATTTTCTCACAAGACTCTGTTTTGTTTCAGGATTTGAAGTCGGGGATGAAGATTGGCACTGCTCAACACAATAGGGGGCTATACTTCCTTTCTGACGATATTTCTTCTAGGGATGATCATAGAACTGGTTTTATGTCTTTAAATTTTTCTACTTCCAAGAATGACTTTATGTTATGGCATTTTCGTTTAGGACATCTAAATTTTCAATATATGAAGTACTTCCGTATTTATTCCACAATTTTAATATAGCATCTTTAAATTGTGATGTGTGTATTCGTTCCAAACTCGCGTTTCTTTTCATTCTCAGCCTTATAAGCCTTCCAGTCCCTTTACACTAATTCATAGTGATGTCTGGGGCCCTTCACCAACTACCACGTCCATTGGCAAACGTTGGTTCGTTACCTTTATAGACAACCACACTCGCCTTACTTGGGTCTTCTTACTCACTAATAAGTCTGAGGTGTTATCCATCTTCCAACAATTCTATACAACTATTGAAACTCAGTTCCATGCAAAGATTGGTATTTTGAGGAGTGATAGTGGGCGAGAGTTCTTTAACACCTCTTTTCGAGACTTCCTTGTGTCTAAGGGGATTGTCCACCAAAGCTCGTGTGCCTATACCCCCCAACAGAATGGGATAGTCGAGCGTAAAACTTGTCATTTGGTGGAAGTTGCATGATCCTTAATGTTGTCTGCCACTCTTCCTTCCTACCTGTGGGGGGATGCCATTCTTACTGCTGCCCACCTCATTAATCGCATGCGCCCTCGTGTCCTTAACTTTTATAATCCCTTGGACCTATTCAAAGGTCCGATGTTCCCCTCCGGGTCTTCGACTGTGTAGCCTTTATTCATTTCCATGGCCAAAACCGTACAAAATTCACTTCACGTGCTCAGAAATGTGTCTTTGTGGGGTATCCCCTCCACCAACGTGGGTATAATTGCTATCACCCATCTTCTCGTAAGTATTTTGTCTCCATGGACATTACCTTCCTCGAGGATCAGCCCTTCTTTCCTGTTAGTCTTCTTTAGGGGGAAAGCTTGAGTGAAGAGACTAACTGGTCCTCCTATGTTGTTCCTTAGAATCAACCCCTATTCCTTCTTCCATCTCTGAAAATGTCTGTCCAGTCCTTCCTACCAACCAGGTTCCATGGATAACCTACTATAGGAAGAATCTTAGAAAGGAAGCAGTGCCACCTGTTGAACAACCGACTCTAGTCCATGATTCAGACCCTGCATCAGGTCCAAGTACATGTATTCCCGAAACTAATGATGTTGATATAAGTATGGAGACTGACAAATGCAGAGAGGATAAGGATGAAGGAAGTGGCAATATCAAAAGTGTGACAGATGAGGAGATAGTTGAGAATAATAGTAATATGAAGAATATGCCAGTAATTGGTAATGATACTAAAACAGTTGGTGATGATGTGGAGGATATCCATGAAATTCCTGATACACAGATGACTAATCATGCTGAGGAACCTAGAGAGTTGGAAAATCGTGATGCCTTTCTCGACCCTCCTATAGCACTAAGGAAAGGTACTCGTTCATCACGAAGTATTCTTTGCACAACTATATGACATATAGTAATCTTTCACCCGAATATAAAGTTCTCACTACCAGCTTAGACACTATCATGGTCCCGAGCAGCATTCGTGTAGCAATAGAGAGTCTGAATGGAGATCTGTGGTAAAGAAAATGAATATGTTTAGCTAAAGCATGCTAGACGGCATCTTCACCTGTGAGAGCAGAAGTGAAGATGTCATTCCTCCTGTCGAGAGAGAGAAGGTTAGAAGAATGCGTTAACTAAAATGAGAAGTACTTCCAGAAATGGAAGCAACCTTGTGTTCATTACGTTCAACCCCGTTTCACCATAGAGATGTGGGAACACTACCGATCACCGAGAGGTGTACGCCAAGGGAAAGCAAAACCGTAGTTATGTCTTTAACGCAATTAATAACTTGCGATGTTTATACTAGTTATCTTTTTTTACTTCTGTTTCATATATAAAGACTTGCCACCGCATAATACGATCCTTGTATAAGCTTCATAGTCAGTCTCCAACTTAGTATCATGTATCAGTATCCTGTATCTTGTATCATAATAGCTTAGGTTTACTTTTATCGCACTTTATTTTTTTACCGCATAATTTTACTTTACCGCAATTTTAAATACTTGTACACACACACTCTTTTTATTAATTGAGAAAACCCCAATCACATATATCATGAACGTAACGCATTAACTACGCAATCCTTGTGTTCGACCTCGGATCACTCCGAGAAACTTGCGGTGAAATTATACTTGGTTTCAACGCAGGGAAACTTGTGACAACGCATAGCATACTACAAGCATTCCATTAAAACGCATACATCTAGAAGTAGTAACATATATCATAAAGATCATAAGTTTATGGCGCCATTGTCGGGGACATGAGCTTGTAGCACATTATCTATCATCACAGTGCATGCATAACAAGGAATCTAATTTTAATGTTACAAGTGTATGGCGCCGTTGCTGGGGACATGAGCTTGTATCATGCATCATATATCGTAGTACGCATGCTTAAAATAGAATCTTCAAATTTAAGCCAACAAGTTTATGGCGCCATTGCTGGGGATTGGTAACGGTTAGTGCCGAGTACATTTATAGTATGTACAGGACAGATCTCTTTGTACTGACTGTTTATCGTGAAGAGTAGTCTTACAGCTTATGAGTACTGGAGTAATCCAAAAATTCTAAGCTGACCCAGAGATCAGGTGTATTTTTCGCGCAGGAGCACATCGGGACCAGATTAAGCACCGGAACTTCAAGATCTATGGTTGCGGAGAATGCAAGGTGCAACACATTCCCCATAACTGGTGTGATTCCCGAAAGAAGTAGATCAGCTTTCTTCCTGTATACATTGCGGGATGAGACTCGGATAAGAGCAATGTCCCTGAAGACATTGGGCGGGCAAGCTGAACCGCTTGCGGAGGTGTGGATTGTGTCCATCAAAAGAAATATCTTCCAGTCCATATCTCAATTCTATATTTACATGCTTGCTTTTAGATTCCTGTCTTCATTGATTTATGAACTTTGTCATTTACTGCTTCATTCAATTTGTCTTTCAATGCTTTATGAATTTATGATTCATTTAATTCCCTTGTATTTATTTTTGTATTCTCTTTAATTTCTTTATCTTTTTTGTCATAAATGCGTTATTCTTAAACCTGGTAAATGATTGATCTATAAGAAGAAATTATTACCGCAAAGTCCTTGTGGCTTGTGTTGATGAAAAAAATATAATAAAAATAAAAACAAAATAATAATAATAAAACAATCAACATCTGGTATGCATTGCGATAATGGGTGCATCTTGTACCAACAAGATACACTTTGCGTTCATCCAACTCAAATGCATTGCGTTGAGGGGTGTGTTGCGCTTGTATGTGTTCTTTGCTTGTCCTTAGAAAAAATGCACTATGTTGAGGTAGTGATGTGCTGGTAGAAATACCGTGCACCTGTCCTCCAAAAATGCATTGAGTTAAGGGGTGTGTTGCAGGAATACATGTGTTGTTGCTCGTCCTCTACAAAGATGCATTTGTGTTGATGAATTCATTGCTTTAATTTTTTACCTTGCGCCCATTCGAATAAAACTCCAATGAAAATTCTCTTTGCAAACTGAGAAGTCTAATCGCTTCAGCTTCCGAGGACATGATGAATTTGCAGCTGAAAGGACGTACGACTCTGCAACTTCATAAATGTGAGGAGTGCGAACGGAAGGCTTTTTTAGTAGCTCGAGGCCTGCCACCACAGTATCCGCATTGGGCCCATCAAGGCCCAACCTATAAAAGCGGGTTTCTTCGTCTTAGGCTATTTACTTGCTTCATTTTCCAAATAGAAACACTAAAATCGTCTCTGCATACCAAAACTTTATTTCTTCCCAGAACCGTAACGATTTCCAGTTTTCTTTTACTCCTGCATCCATGGAAGACCAGACTCCCAGCCATTTTCTTCACCTTCATCACCTTTGACAACCCAGCTTACCATGCAAGAGGCAGCATTCCTTTCTGCCAGTCGCCATCTCGCTGCTCAGCCACAGACTGTCCCTCGAATCGCCGGAAGACCCCGACGAAACCCCTTAGCAGCCAGGCCACTCCAGTTCAAGAGAGGGCAGAGTTCTAAAAGCACCCCACTCCCAACAACAACATTCTTCTCTGAAAGTGAGAAAAAGAAATAAGAAGATAAGAAGGTGTTTGGGAGCATTCTCAGCAACCTGGAGAAAGGAGGATGACTGCCCGATGCTGGGGTTGTGAACCAACCACTGCCTACGGAGGAGGTGACAGAAGAGAAGTCAAGGAGAAGCACTCTGGTCATCATGGATACTAAGGAAACTACGCAACTAGAATTCTATGAAGGACCCATCAGAGTCGCTTTGAAGGAAGCGGCAGCGGAGAAGCAACTTGAAAAGGCTGAAGAGGATGAAGAAGATGAGGAGGCCAGGTTGAAGAAGAAGCAAGAAAAGAGTGAGAGAAAAGAATGTAGGCGGGAGGAAAGGCGCTTGAAGAAGGAAGAAGAAAGAAAAAAGAGGGCTGCAAGCCCAGAGCTTGACGGTGAATCCACCTCCGTAAGGGAGGACAAGGGGGAATTAGTGCAACTTAGAGAAACACCACAACCTGAAACAATTTTGATTGACGCATTAGAAGAGGAGGAGAAAAGAGGAGAAGAAAAGGGGAGGAAGAGAAGAAGGAAAAATGGTGCGAGCACAACTCATCATCGCAGAGGGTAGTCGAAAGAGAAGATTACAAGATGAAAAGGTGCGCCGCAATAATGAAATATTGAGAGTCGAAGAAATAAGAAGGCTCGAAGAGGAACAACGCGTTTTGCTGGCCTTCGAGCAGTTTGAAAAGGAGAGTTTGAAACAAAAAAGAGAGAAGAGGCAGAAGAAGAAAAGAAAAAGAAGGCAAAAGAAGAGGAAAAGAAGAAGGAAGAGAAGAAGAAGAAGGAAGAAAAAGAAGGCAAAATTTATTGTATAGAAGAATAAAGTAGGGCTTTGTTATGAATTTTCAAGGGTAGAAATAAAATTGCGATGTTAAGTAATGTGCCTAGGTTGAGCATTCAGAGCAACCAATCGACGCAAAATTTAGGATAGAAATTGAGCAATATTGCCTTAGTAGAAGATATGCTTGAGGACAAGCATATATCTAAATTTAGGGGTGTGATAACTTGTAGAAATACAAGTTATTTATACTGCTTTATTTAGATATTTCGGCCAAAAGAAAGGAAAGTTGCGTCAATTGTATGAAAATTAGATAAGAAATGCAAGAATTATAAATTTTCGTCAATACACCCACTGACACCATTGCGATGGTAGGAAAGGATATTTCGAGTCTGTTTTGCAGGAAATCAATTCACTGTATACGTTCATGGCTCAAGATAAAAAGAATAACGCATCTACGTTGCATTGCGCCAATCATTCAGAAATGAATAGATGATCAATGCAATGACGACGCATGCGACAATCGATCAAGAGCTAAGCGATTAATGCAATCTCAACCGCATGCAGTCATAAAAAACAACACCGTATGCGGGCACACGATCGAAGATGCAAAAGAGCAACACAATTGCGGAGGATCCTGACACGTGTACAGCTGACCATTGTGCATTTCTAATGGATTGATCCCGTAACAGAAGGAATATTCACTCCACCATTTCCAGATTTGCCATAACAATAAAGTGGGGTCCATACTACAGAGAGTCAAAGCTGAACCTATAAATAGCCTCTGAAATTCCACTAAGAAAATATACTTGATACAGGCATATTTTGATATTTTATATTGAGAGAGAGACTGGTCTGAAGAGGCTAATCGGAGAAGATCCGGGAAGATTTAAGAGACAAGTTCGAGAGGTGAGTTTCAAGGAAAATTCTTTCTATCCCTGCCGTTGAAGCTCTGTACCAAGGTCACTTCTACCAGATGAGCAAGCCCAAGAGGGAAGCTCTTCTCTACATTCACTCCATCTGCCGGCAAGCAAACCCACCATTCAGATCTATGTCAAGACGTTGGTACTTTTCTGTATTTGTTTCTATCTCTTTATCATTAATTTTATTCATCTTCTTAGTCTATCATTCGCACCATGTATCATACGCTAAATATTAGTATTGAATGTCATGATCATTTTCATCTCCATCTTTCTGTCTATTCCCGTTCCTCCATTAATCGCTTTCTCCATGATGTTTTCTTAATCCTTTGGTTATTAGCATGAATCTAACAAGTAAATTAATTTGTGCTAAAGAAATGAATATGTTTAGCTAAAGCATGCTAGACGGCATCTTCACCTGTGAGAGCAGAAGTGAAGATGTCATTCCTCCTGTTGAGAGAAGGTTGGAAAAATGCGTTAACTAAAGCGAGAAGTACTTCCAGAAATGGAAGCAACCTTGTGTTCATTACGTTCATCCCCATTTCACCACAGAGATGTAGGAACACTGCCGATCACCAAGAGGTGTACGCCAATGGAAAGCGGAACCGTAGTTATGTCTTTAACACAATTAATAACTTGCGATGTTTATACTAGTTATCTTTTTCTACTTTTGTTTCATACATAAAGACTTGCCACCGCATAACACGATCCTTGTATAATCTTCACAGTCAGTCTCAAACTCAATATCATGTATCAGTATCCTGTATCTTGTATCATAATAGCTTAGGTTTACTTTTATCGCACTTTATTTTATTACCGCAACTTTACTTTACCGCATAATTTTACTTTACCACAATTTTAAATACTTGTACACACACACTCTTTTTATTAATTGAAAAAACCCCGGTCGCATATATCATGAACGTAACGCATTAACTACGCAATCCCTGTGTTCGACCTTGGATCACTCCGAGAAACTTGCGGTGAAATTATACTTGGTTTCAACACAAGAAAACTTGTGACAACGCATAACATACTACAAGCATTCCATTAATAATGTATACATCTAGAAGTAGTAATATATACATAAAGATCAAAGTTTACGTTACAAGTTTATGGCGTTGTTGCCATGGACATGAGCTTGTAGCACATTATCTATCATCACAGTGCATGCATAACAAGGAATCTAATTTTAACGTTACACCCTTGGGTTCGAGAGTCAGTTCAAGCATAGGGTATGTAGACTGAGGAAGTCTTTATATGGGTTGAAACAGTCTCCAATGGCCTGGTTTGACAGATTCACCACCTTTGTTAAAACATAGAATATAAACAAGAGCACTCAGATCATACTATGTTTACGAAAAAGTCAGACTAAGGGAAGATTGCAGTCCTTATAGTGTACGTTGACTATATTGTTCTGTCTAGAGACGATAAGGTTGAAATTATGAGGCTTAAAACAAAAATAGCCGAAGAGTTTGAGATTAAAGACCTTGGTAAGCTGAGATACTTCCTTGAAATGGAAGTGGCCCGATCAAGAGAAGGTATTTCAGTGTCGCAATGGAAATATACACTGGACTTACTCAAAGAAACAGACAACCAGCTGACACACCCATGAAGTATAATGCAAAGCTTGGTGTTACAAACAACAAAATTCTTGTTAACAAGGAAAGGTATCAGAGATTGGTTGGGAAGTTGATCTACTTATCCCACATGAGATCAGATATTTCATATGCAGTGAGTGTTCTAAGTCAGTTTATGCAGGCTCCCTATGAGGAACATATGATTGCTGTTGAATGTACCCTCGGTACTTGAAGGAGACTTCTAGTAAGGGCCTGATGTTCAGAAAGTCCGATAAAAGGTCTATTGAAGCGTATACCGACTCTGACTGGGCAGGCTCTGTTGTTGATAGAAAGTCGACCTCTGTGTACTGCACCTTTGTCTGGGGTAACCTTGTCACCTGGCGAAGTAAGAAACTTGGGGTTGTTGCCAAGAGTATTGCTGAGGCTGAATACAGGGCGATGAGCTTAGGGATTTGTAAAGAAATCTAGCTGAAGTAGGTATTTTCTGATCTTCATCAGGATAGTGAGCTTCCAATGAAATTGTTTTGTGATAATAAAGCAACAATAAGCATTGCAAACAATCCAATCCAACATGACATAACCAAACACATAGAAATTCACAGACACTTCATCAAAGAGAGACTTGATATTTATGCCCCAACTTGAGTGGGAGTGTTGAAAGTAGGGTTTTAACCTAAGGGTATTTACGTAATTGTCTTCAGCTCTAGGGCTCCCTACTGTCTATTTATTTATTTTGTTCCCTTGTACTCTGTGTCTCAATTCAATAATAAGAAAAAGATCTGTATCGTGGTTTTTCTCCCTGTTCTAGGATTTCCATGTAAGTTGTGTGTTGTTCTCTCTTTTCTCCTTTTCTTTTTTATATTTCATCAGAACATGTAGCTTGTCTTCTGATAATAATATTCCAACAATATTATACAAAGACAAAACAACATGTTCAACTCAAATCAAAGGAGGATATATTAAAGAAGATAAACCAAAACATATTTTAATCATTAAAGCTTTTCTACATTCATGATGTTGAAGAAAATGGTGACATCAAAGCACAATAAAATTGTTCTTATAGGATAAACTAGTACGCTTGTTTACAATCTATCACAACTTTTGAAAAATTGGTGCACAACATTAGAATGCAGCGACTCAGAGAACTAAATTTAAATTTATATAAAGAGGAGAAAATATATTGTATTCTTAGATTATATGAAATAATGTAATTTTTTTCTTTCATTAGGATTTTTTTCTTAGTATGTTTTAACGAGTCATATTTTCATATATAATGAGCATCTAAAGGAGAGTATTATAGATATTATAATACACGTGTGATATAGATGTCCATGCTTAGTATTCAAAGACCAAATGACATTCTCCCACTACCCCATGTGTATTAGTGCATATGGACCATGTGTCACATACTTAGTGTCTAAATGTGCTTAATCATAGTTGCCAAAATTCCTATAAATAGTGATCATTTGTGGATTTTGTTGAGAGGTGTGTATTGGTAAGAAATTCAAAGAGAAATTTCATAATTTCCAAATTTTCTATAATTTCACATATTTTGTTACTTTAGTTATTTATTTATTTTAATATTATATTTTTTCGGTATTCGTATTCTCGTTGTGTCTCGTTTTGCTTTTTAATTTTACAACAAATATCACTTTCTCTTTTCTTTTTTCCATTCAAACTAGCATGCCCAAAAGGTAGTAAATATAGAATTGGAAGAGCATAAAATAGAAAGGTGAAGAAAAATACTCTTTTCCCAGAACCCAACCAGACATATTGGAAACAGTAGTCAAAGTCTCCCTCCATTGTTGCATCTTGTTGAAGAATCTATCTTCAAGTTTGTTAAATGCTTCTCCAAATGTTCCATGTTGTTTTCGTACTTGAGATGGATCCACTTTGTAAAAGATAGGTAAAACCACTTGTCCATTGAATTTATTACACATAATGATTGTCACCAGTTCATTCAAACACCAACTCGAAGATGCATAATTTTCAGAGATTATAACAATCGAGATCTTCGATTCCTCAATAGCTTTCAGAAGAGATGCAGAAATTTCTTCACCCCTCGAAAGCTTGTTATCTATGAAGACATTGATTCCTCTTTGACGCAATGCCATGTTAAGATGACTCGTGAAGTTAGAACGAGTATCTTCCCCCCGAAAACTTAAGAATACATCAAAACTCCATTTAAAAATCGAGGAAGATGACCCACTTGCTCCATCCATATTGAAGAGTCTGGAAATAAATGAAAGAACGATGAAGAAATTAATGGGAAAGCTAAGTCAGAAGGTATAATTCAAAGCTGGTATACGTGAGTTTTCAAACAAATAAAATCTACTTATATGATGAAACCCAATGTGTGGGTGACAATTTCTTAAAATGATCTAACACACAACTCACCAAATTACCCAATCTAACTTAAGCCGTGCAACAGTACTGACAATAGACTCCAAATTAACTATGAAATCCGTTGTCAAACTAATGTGCCTCACTACACACTAATCATATAATTGTTTCAAAATCTAAAACCACCTCGATCGTAATTATTTCAAATAGTGTGAGGGCATGCATGTTTCAATTTACAACATCATAAACCTAAAAAATTGTATAATGGCATCCATGCTAATGTATCAGATTGAAAATGGTATGCAATATATTGGAAATTAGTTGTAGGTAACAACCTCAATAGGCTGGTCTTAAACTCTAAAAAAAAAAAAAGTTCAAAAAATACCATTGTCGTCGGTTTTGGATGGAAACCGTTAAAATTTTGTGTCAAAAATACCCTTCAACTTTCAAAACATTTCAAAAATATTCTTAATTTAATAAAAGTTCAAAAATACATTATCCGTTAGTATTTGAACAAAAATGGTTAATTCCTCGTAAAAAATGATTTTAGAACTTAAAAATATTTAAAAAAGTTCTTACTTATCAATTTATTTAAAATTTTCTAAGTTCGAAAAGAACCAATTTTAAAATAAATTATATAGATTTCCTCATTTTTTTTTGTCAAATAACTACTCTTATATTTCTCTTAATTTTTCAATTCTTAGCTACGGATTTTCTCAATAACTAGAATAAAAACCAAAATTTTAAGTTAAAACATAAAATACCCCAAAATTTCAAAATCAAAATCTCCTCTTCAAACATACCAAAACTATAAATAGTCAAATAAAAAAGTATCAGTCTAAATCATGTTGGTTCTTAGGAATTTAATATTTATTTTAGTTCTTAGATAGATTATCGAGCAAAAGAAGCCGTTAGGACATTTTCGATGCAATTTGGGCTTAAATAGAGCAATTAGCAAGCAATGAGAGGCAAAACGATGAAATCGAGCAAGGAGAGGCACGACATTGCGCAAGTGCTACGATACTTGTGTCCCATGCCATTCATAGAGATAGTCTGCTAGGCGTGAAGTCCTACCTTGTGGTGCCGCATCGCTATCCATTTGAGACACATGCATGAAAGGACATTTCTTCCAATTTTCTCTCCAAGACACACTTTGTGAGGGGGACTTCAGCATCACAACGTTTTGGTATGTTTTAGTTGTTGAGAAAATGCTAAAAATTGAAAAATTAAGAGAAATATGAGAGTACCTATATGTACGATAAATAGTCAAATATTTTTTTTATTTGACTCTTTATCGTTTTGGTATGTTTCAAGAGGAGATTGTGATTTTAAAATTTTGTGAAGTTTTATGGTAATTTATGTTCTAACTTAAATTTTCCATTTTTATTTTGGTTGTTGAGAACATTGGTGAAAGCTAAGAATTGAAAAATTAAGAGAAATATGAGATTATCTATATGAAGAAAGTGATGATATCTATATAATTTATTTTAAAATTGGTTTTTTCGAACTTAAGAAAACTTCAAATAAATCGATCAGTAGGAGTATTTTTTTTTTTTTAATTTTTTTAATTTTTAAAGTCATTCTTGTGACAAAGAATTAATTATTTTTCTTCAATACTAACGGTGAAGGTATTTTTTAATTTTATTAAGTTAAGGATATTTTTCAAACATTTTAAAAGTTCAGGGGTATTTTTGAAATAAACTTTAACGGTTTCCATCCAAAACTAATGACAAGGGTATTGTTTGAACTCTTTTTAAAAACTTAAGGATATTTTTGAAACTTTTGAAACTTTTGAAACATTTTTGACATAAAATGTAAAGTTCAGAGGCGTTATTTATAATTTAACCTTAAAAAAAAAGTGAGTAGACAAGTTTAGTGAGATGTAATTCCTAAATATAATAGTAACATAGAAAGTAAATTTGAATCAAAAGTAAAAGTCTTAGCTTAAAAAATTCACAAATACATTGAAAATCTAAGAATCTCATTACGCTTGAGACATAGCATTTGTAAATAAAATTTCGATACAGAATCAATGAGATAGCAAAACTCATCACTAAACTTGTAACAAAAAATTGATTATACTGTGTTATATTAATCTGAATACATGTAGTAGAGCAAACTATTAATAATTTAAACACAAAGTAACCCTTAAAAGGAAAATTAGTCGTGAACACAGAGCCCAGAGTTTATGTGTGTCAAAGTAGGCCTCCAAGATCTTATACTATATCACAAATACACTAGAAAATAAAACAGGGATTACACCTGAAACTTTGTAAATATGTAAATATAAGATAACAAAATTTCGTATTTTTTAACAAAATTAAAATTAAACTAATGAAGCTAATTAAAAAATAAACAACAATTACGGTGCAATAAAAAACTATAACAAAAATAGTTAAGCAAAAACTACCTAAAAAATAAATCCAAATAAAATTCAAATAACAATAGAACAACAATCAACCTGTAATTGAAAAAACAAGACAAAAATAATTAATCAAAATGCACTCGATACACAATTACTTTGTACTTAGGAAAATAAATTTCTATTTTCCGAACAACTTAATGAACCAATAAATTAAACAAAAATAAAAACATAATAACCTTATTTTGGAGGAAAAACAAATTTTACCATAAAAATGGTAACCATAAAACAAAAACTCAAAATCACATTGAAACCAGAAACCAAAGTTGTAATAATTTTTGCTTTTAGTACTAGAGAAGTAGAGAATTTGAACCACAGATCCTAATTGAGCTATATTCACTTTGACATTAATAACTCTAGCTTCAATCGTAGATTAAAGCATCATGTCATTTAATTAACAACATAAATCTTAATTTGCCGCTAAAAATGTAAAGGTAAGGTTTTCCCTAGTCGGAAGGAAATAGAGAGTCAGCGTAAAATGTTCATCCTTGCCGACTAAAACGATACAACTACTTTGTTTATTTGATTAATTTCTAAATAAATTATCTTTCATAACTCAATATTATATTGAATCTTCAACTTCACTCCAATTTTTTCCCTCTCTATTCTCTATTCAAAATAAATATTAGGATTTTATATTCCATTTTCTTTCTTTTACTTGATTCAACTCCAAACAAGAGTACACAGACGGATCCATAAAATTTCTTGAATAATAGGAAAATAAAACTCATATTAGTGATTGGAAAAAAAAAAAAAAAATAGAAAGAGAAAGAGAACTCTTGGGAACTATCATCAAATATTTTTTCATTTCTTTCAAGCTTTTCTCTAAATGACGGCTTACCGTGTCTGGATTCTTGTCTATAAGTTTATACGAGCTAGTTTCACTACCAACCGTTTCTTCATGTTGAATGATATAATATTATATCATCTAATACTTTGCAACAACTCGGAGCTCACTCTTTCCCATTCTTTCCTCAAGTACCTTTATTAATTCCTCTTTGGTGGCTTCTTCCGAGAACCATTCTTTTCTGTCTCTTTCTATTTCTTTTTCTGCGAATTTTTTTCTTTTTAACATTCGAGGGATATAATGCGAAAAATGGCTAAAACTAAAAACTTTATTAAAAAATGAGCATCTTTCTAGAATGTGGTGTTCTTAACCTTTTGAAGTGTAAGATTATCTTTTTACCCTTGATTACAAAAACCTTCAATTTCTAGAAAATTTATCACTCCTCTCTTGTGGAAAATTGCTAAAATTATCCTAAAAACCAAAAACTTTATAAAAATGACCTGCTTTCTAAACAGTATTATTTTTACCTTTATGACGAGTGGAATTTTTTTTTTTTTTTTTTTTTTTTTTTTTTTTTTACCATTAGGTTACAAAAATATAAAATGCCATAAAATTATTTCTCCCTCCTTTCCCATCTTCATCTACTTGTCTCTATCTTCTTATCTGTCTCCTCTTTCAATTGAACTTTTTTCTTTTAAATTTTGTTCTATAACAGTTTTTTCTTTCTCGCTGCCTCACCTCAATAATCTTCTTCCTTCCTCTATCTCTCTCTCTCTCTGTCTCTCTCATCCCACCATGGCTTGAAGACCACAACTCAAAAAACATTGTGTCATCAAAATTGAAGGCCAAACAATCTTTCACATGGGTTGAATCATTAAATTAGCTGACTCTTAGAATGTAGATCTTGAAAAGTTACATGATTTCTTTTAAGAAAAAACTCCATCCAATTTGATCAACTATGTTCAAAGTTATGACATCTCAATAAGCTTAGATCATTTCAGCTTTTAGGGTATTAAAAGTAAGGATGCCTTTAACATCTTCTCAGTTTATATACATGATTAGAAAGATCACACATGAATAATATGATTGACGCCCCTATACTATCTTGTTGTTGGGATTTGTGCTCTATATCCGTGTTATTTAATAAATTATTTAATTATATTATTTGCAATAATAAATTATCTATTACCATAAAAATTTAAGGATATTGATGTAATCTTGAATCGTATGTAGTTGACATACGGGTGAATCATGTTCAATATTTAACTTAAAGGATCTATAGTATATGAATAAGATTAAGTATCTTATCTTGGTGATACTATAGATACAACACACTTTGTAATTGTTACAAATGATATGATCTAAGTCGTTCATGTGGAGACATGTGAGTGAGCTATCATATGAAGGGTTGAATGCTTCGATCCCATAACAGAAGCGATGGAATTGTGTTCTTTGATTTCTTGAAAATAATTTAAAATAGAATAAACATAAAGGGGGAGTTAAGCACTATACCATTGCCGATACGTACCTATAGAAAAAGCTCTTCTCGAACCGGTATAACCTCCTCAAAGTCATCATTTTCCACAAGATTTTCCTTGCTATGATGCTGGATAGGATTTGGTTTGTGGGAATCCCTCTTAAAATATGTGATGGTAATTGATAGCACCAAAAATGTATTATCTTATTTCGCTTAATTCAAAGTCGTTACTAGGTTTTATGTGTTTATTAAGTGATTTTACAAGCATCGAGCACCTGAGAGGTATGTATGGCGTTAATATCGAAATGGAGCTAAAAAAGGTCAAAACAGAGCTCAAATGCGTCAATCGGAAAAGAGAGAGCATCGTGTTGCTAGGTACCTATTCGAAGGCCTTCTGGGACCAAGGACAAATAATTTTTAACCGCTCTTGCGAGCTTGTAGCTAGTAGGAATAAGTCATTTCCACAGGAAATTAAGGACAAACCTAAGCAAATAGTGAATTCATGTAACCAATGGGAGGGGGGAGGGTTTGGTAATTAAGTGAAATTGAAATTTTTAACAAATTAAAGTGCAAGAAATTTAAAGAGAACAAGTTTACTTTGTGAAAATCGGTACAATAAATTCAACTTGGGGATAGGCGAGACCTAGTTCACTGCTTATCTTTGGAACAAAATAATTTAGCTATTGCTTGTGTACACCCAACCATATTCCAACTAAACTCTAGATTCCTAGCTAGTGATCGATGAAATTCATTAATCAAGTAAACATCGCCAATTACTTTGAAAAATAGTTCCCTTAGGAATTACCGTGATTCGCATTATGCACATCGAAAGATTGTTCAGATAATGAAAAACTAGTTAGCCTACGTTTAGCATTCGATTTACTCTTGGTTTTCATTAGTTTTGGAATTTCAATCTTTGAGTTTTAGGCTCAAGTGGAGATTCCTTAACCAAAGGTGTCACTAAGTTCATTCAATACAAGGCAAATATGTTGGGGTTGATGTCCTAAATCTTGTAGGGTCCTACAGTTTGTAAACTTTGTATGATCAAACTCTTATGTGATTAATAATATATGATATTTTTTTTCACTTTGTCTATAAAATATGTGATATTTTAGTTGTATTAACCACAAACCAATAAACTAGCATCCGATATAAACATGTATGTGGAGATATATAGGTGGATCATGTTTAAGTGATAACCTAAATGATCTGTAGTATATGGATAAGGCTGGGTACCTTATCTTGCTGACACTATGAGTATGACCCGCTTTGTAGGTGTTACAATTGTTGGAGAGTACAACAAATGATATAATCCTAATCATTCATATATTAGACATGCGAGCGGGGATATTCTATACAAAGGAGTTTGTATAAGATCGAACTACGAAATGTTTAGTTTCATTATATAACACCATTCATAATAGAGACTTACATTTCACCAGGATAACTATAGGTAACATGACTTGAATCTTGAGTGAGTTGTGAACTCCTACCTATGAGGGCGGTCCTATGATTTGTATGGGTGAGAGTGGCCAGATCGCTGACTCAACAAGCCTACCTTTTTAGGGGTTCGTCTGATTGGGGAGCTGGGAACACAACTATACAAGATGGAATTCACTCCCTCCCCGAAGCAAGGGTAAGTAGATAAATTGTTCCTTTAAGGGCTTATTCCGAGTCTTGAACAATGTGACACCACACCCTCTCCTGGCTCGAGAGGTGTTTAATCAAGTGGAACTATGTGTATTGTTCATTAAAGGGATCTTAAGGAGATAGATGTAACTACAGGAGAAAAATGGTAATTTGGCCCAATTGTACTTACGCACAATTTGTGAAGGGTCATCGTACTGTTGATTGGTTACATCCAGTGGACACAGAAATATATATGTAGTATGAAGAGTGCAGCTGTCGGCCTTTAATGGAGTGTCCGACAGTCAACGGATGGTGGATAATGTAATTAAAAAGTTTAATTAATTATTCATGTATCGTTGGAGCTTCAAGCTACAAGTCCATAATATCCCCTTGGTAGCTCAAGAGAATTTAGTTAAGAATTAGTTTTTGGGTTAATTTGAATTTTTCAAATTAATAAGAGAGATTTAATTATATATGATATAATTAAATTGTTTCAATTATATATATGATATAATTGTCATAATGTATTTGATACATTATTGTTTAATTGGAAGAAATAAATATTTGAATGGGATTTAAATATATTTTCTATGAATGTGATTCATATTTGTTAAATTTAATATAAATATGATTTATATTAAATGCCATAAAATTATTTGTTAAATTTAATATAAATATGATTTATATTAAATGCCATAAAATAGAGAAAAGAAACTATAGTTTATATTGTATATGATACAATATTAAAACTATAAGTTATGTGTTATATTTGATATAACATATAGTTTAATACTAAATATAATATGATAATTAGTTATCATATTTATTTATATTATTTTATTATTTTGAATAATAACTTTCCTCTTTCTCTCCAACCACCTTAGTGGGTGGTTATTCAATTTTGTGGCAAAAGGAATAAAAGAAAGTAGTTTCTCTTCTTCCTCTATGTCTGAACACTACGAATTGCTAAATGATTAAGTTTTGTAGAACGGTTCTGTGCATTCTCTCAATCTTCTTCCTCCAAACTCAAACAATCCCTCCTAACCAAAATAGTTAGAGCCCACCACTTCTAGGTTCTAACCCTGAGAATACCAAAGGCTCATTGTGGTTGTGTCTCTATTTGGTTCAAGAAGTTCTTGAAGAAAGTCTTCAAGAGGTTGCTGTGTTCGTGACTGTTTAAGGGAATTACACGAAGAAAGGTTCTTCAAATGTGATATCACTTGAACCTTTTTTTTATTGTATCAAACATGTTGTAATTTACTTTAATGCATATCTTGTATGTTTACTGTAAATTTAGTTTTCAATAATTAATAAAATTTGGACGATCCACTTCTGCTCAAGGATCTTCTTCAATACGAGTTCCTTCAATTGGTATCAGAGCCAGGTTGTAGTTTTGATTCAAAATTCTAGGTTGTAGTTCTGATTCTAAATTCCATTTTTGTATTGAATTCGTTTACAGTAGTGGTGGGTTTTACATTATGCATTATGTTTACATGATAAATGTATGTGGATTGTTTATTGATGGATGTTTGCGGGATATAAGTCTCTGTTTTTGGCTTTCTGTTTAATTTACAAAGTTGGTTCGTAAAGGTCCCTGCATTTTTGTGCAATAAATTGCAATCGAGTATGTATTTGTTTAAGTTTTGAGTCACTCGTGAGGCTTCAGAAGAAGGGTTTCAGTGCGTTTCGATGGTGAAGACGAAACAAAGGTTGTAGTATCGTGTAGCTAGAGCTATACGATCGTTTAGATTTCGTTATGCAATCGTGTAAAGTTTACTACACGATCATGTAGCATTTGCTAAACGATCGCATAGCTAATTCTATGAGATTGTGTAGAGTTTTCTACATGATCATGTTGCGTTGGCTACATGATCGCGTAAGCGCTCGATGGGTAGACGATCGTGCGGTATATGATACTCGACAGAAGCTTGCGTGCTAAACGATCGCGTAGACTATCATGCTCATCGCATAGTCATTAGCTACACGATCACATAATATACGATACTCGACGCACACTACATGATCGCATAGACTTTAATGCTCATTGCATAGTCAAAAGCTATGCGATCTCATATAAACGATCATCTATACTCGACGCCTCGCTCCTCGACGATCAAGAGTTTGCTACATGATCAGCTGCAAGGGTTCTTGGTGGAGCGGTATGAGCGATTCAAGACCCGGTTCACTTATTTTGAACTAGTGGACTCAACTTTTGTAATAGATTAGCTGTTTAATTTCCAGTTTTAGAGATTGTCTATCCTGGCCCATCAACTTTAGTTTAAATATACATATGATGTATATTTATTTTATATGTCATAATGTATGTCATATAGTTTTTTTTAAAACCCACCATAGGTTATGCATTTATTTTCATGCATCATTTTATATTATAGGTGTTATAATATATTAGTATGCATGATTTAAATTACATAAAGCATGCTCATGCATCATATAATATAAGAGTTATAGTATATGTATGTATGCATTATAGCATATCCATGTATCATTTATATTATAAATATTATAATATAAGGTTGAATGGTTGTATGGATTGTATACTATAGCATAGTTCATTACTTATTTATATAAATGTTATATATTTGTAATGAATGAACATTGCATGAAGCATGACACTACCTTAGGTTAATTTATAAATGTTATAATAACTTATGGATGTCATTCATGTGATGGTTGGTTTTAATTGTTTCATTTACTTATAAGTGTTATAATAAATGAAATTAGAATTAAAATCAATAATAAAGAGTTACATGAAAACCTTAGGCTTTAATCATTTTTTAAAAGTGTTTTAAAATTTGATTGATATAGACCTAAGATCACATTTCTAATGAGATTAAAAAATTAAGTTTAATCTTTTAAATTGGTTTAATAAGATTAAAATGATTCATATTAAAAATTAAATATGTAACAAATGTATCTATAAGGGACCTTTTGTCTAAGGCTGGTTCTGGCTAGGCTGGGGTATTTAAGTCGATGGAAATGTCGCACCCCTATCTGGGAACCTACCTGGAAAAGTGAATTAGATAGATTTGTTACATGCATACAAATTTGATGAAAGTCTATTAAAGAGTTTAATGGGACTCGATCAAAGTTGTTTAATCATCAAAGACAAGAGTTGTTTTTTAGAAAATTAAACAAATACTTAGATAAAATCAATAGCTGGATTTTCTAAGTTAATGAACCTTAGGTAGAACACTAAGTGGGTAGAAAATGGGTATATGATACTTTACTTTAACCTCTACACGTTTCTCCCCAAAAGTTCACACCGTGAGATCTACTCTCGGCCTCGAGGTATCATGGGTGTCCCCCTATAGGTGGCATTTGGGTAGGTCAATACTAAGGTTAATGGAGAGAGTGTTTATAGTAAGTGGGAGCAGGATGTGTGACAATATATCCCTCGATCTCTGTCATTAGATTGGATAAAGTTTCATGCATCGCATCGTGGCATCGTGAGTGTTCCTCTAAAGGATGACAGTTTTGCATGACGCTTTATTTGATCTCCATAAATGTATAGGGTTGCTTTAGTCTCTTGTTCTAATCGGCTTTTTCCTAAGGTTGGCTCATTAAGGTGGGACTCTAGAACCTAAAATGAGGGTTACACTTATACAGAATTATTAAGGATGTTAACAAATTATGGACTGAACAATGGTGACTATTAGCTACAGTTACAAGATGTTGTTTCTGTCTAATGGTTGAGAATGTCTCATTTCAGTGAAAGAACACTTGATCACCCTACGATGACTTTTGTCCTGCCTCACTGAAGCATCATTGCAAAATAGATGTCACTTAGGGTACACTAGACTATTTTGCTAAAACTTGATTGGTTTTCTAAAAGTGGTTTAATGCAAGTAGACTTAATTAAGTTTGTTCTTTTTTAGCAATATAAAATGGCTACCACCACACTAAGTTTACTTGCCGCCGAAAAATTAACTGCCGAAAACTACGTTAGTTGGAAAAACACCATAAACACGATTTTAATCATTGATGACTTACGTTTCGTCCTGATGAAGGAGTGTCCTCCCATTCCACTTCCTATTGCTGCTCGAAATGTTCGTGAAGCATATGAGCAATGGACAAGGGCAAACAAGAAGACCCGAGCGTATATCTTTGCAAGCCTTAACGAAGTCTTGGCCAAGAAGTATGAGCCCATAGTCACTATACGTGAGATCATGGAGTCGTTGAGGGGAATGTTTGGACAACCGTTCGCACAGGTTAGGCATGAAACTCTCAAATACATCTTCAATTAACATATGCAAGAAGGATCATCTATTTGGGAACATGTTCTCAACATGATGATCCACTTCAACGTGACAGAGGTCAACGGGTCAAGCATCGATGAGGCCAGCCAGGTTAGCATAATTCTAGAATCTTTACCAAAAAGCTTCCTTCACTTCCGTAGCAATGCTGTTTTGAAAAGGATTGACTACAACTTGACTACTCTGCTTAATGAGCTGCAGACTTTCCAATCCTTATTGAAAAGTAAGGAGAAGAAGGGTGAAGCAAAGGTTGCTTCATCATATATAAAGTTTCAAAAAGGTTCGACTTCAGGAACTAAGTCTTCATCTTCTTTCTCTAGCACCAAAACGTGGAAGAAGAAGAAGGGTGGAAAGGGGAAGACTGCTGCTAACCCAAGGTTGCTACTCCAAGGTGTTGGGGTTGATGCCCTAAATCTCATAGGGTCCTGTAGTTTGTAAACACCTGTATGAACAAACATTTATGATGTAATAATATGAGATATTTTCTTCACTATTGTCTATGAAATATGAGATATTTTATTTGCATTAACCATAAACCAATAAACTAAGATCCCTGGTTATCGTTGTAGCTTAAGCATGTATGTGGATACATACAAGTGGATCATGCCTTCAGTGATAACCTAAATGATCTGTAGTATATGGATAAAGAAGGGAAACCTTATCCTGGTGACACTACGGATACGACCCGCTTTGTAGATGTTACAAGTGTTGTAAAGTGCTACGGATGGTCTAATCCTGATCATTCATGTGGAGATATGCGAGCGAAGATATCCTATACAAAGAAGTTTATATAATACTGGACTACGAAATGTCTAGTCTCGTTATATAACGCCGCTCATGACAAAGACTTTCATTTCACTAGGATGATCATAGGTAACATGACCTTAATCCTGAGTGAGTTGGAAACTCTTGCCTATGAAGGTAGTCCTTTGACTTGCATGGGTGCAAGTGGCTAGATTGCCGACTCAAACCTACCACTTTGGGGATTCGTCCAGAAGATCCTCTTGGTAGCTCAATGGATTCAAGTTGAGAATAAGTTTTTGGGTTAGTTTGAAGTGTTCAAATTGATAAGAGGAAGTTTGATTATATATGATATGATTAAATTGATCAATTATATACAATATAGTTGACATGATGTATGGGATACATTAATTGAAGGAAAAGGATATAAATATGATTTATATCTAGTGGAGGAGAAAAGGACTATGGTTTATATGTTGCATATGATGTGATATTAAACTATAGGTTATAAATATAATATGATTGTATTTCTTTCTAATTAAACAATTATAAGATAATTGCTGGCGGTTTTTTTCTCCATAACCGAATGAGATAGTGGGAGGTTACATTCAGTTTTTGCAACTGAAGGATAAAATGAAAATGGTTTTCATTTTGCAAAGAGATCAAACAATTGCTTCATGATTTAGTACACTACCCATCATCTAGTAAACAGATAATGTTTATGTAGTTCAAGAGTTGAAAAGGAACTTAATTTCTATAAAGTGTCTGATACAGTGTAATTATACTCTGAATTTTCAATTGAATAAAGTGTTTATTCATAAAGATGGAGTCGAAATCTATTCAACATATATGGAAAATAACATGTATGTGCTAACACCGTAAGCAACGAGTTGCCTCTATAACATAGAGATGTTTAAAACTGTCGTAACTCAAAATAAACAAAAAAAGGCTTCTCCAGAGGAAAATGTCCAACTTTGGCACCTTCTATTAGGGCACATCATCTCAATAGGATTGACAGGTTGGTGAAGAATGGACTTCTAAGTGAGTTAGAAGAAAATTCTTTACCAGTGTACGAATCTTGTTTTGAAGGCAAGATGACTAAAAGACCTTTTCCTAGAAAAGGTTATCGAGCCAAAGAGCCTCTAGAGTTAGTGCATTCTGACGTTTATGGTCCGATGAATGTGCGAGCTAGAGGAGGTTATGAGTATTTCATCACCTTTACTGATGATTACTCTAGCTATGGGTATGTTTATTTGATGCAATGGAAGTCTGTGTCATTTGAAAAGTTCAGAGATTTCAAGATGAAGTTCAAAATGCATTGAATAGAAGGATTAAGACACTTCGATCGAATCGAAGTGGAGAATTTTTGGATTCGGGATTCCAGAACTATTTGATAGAACATCGAATCGTGTTCCAACTCTCAGCACCGGGTACACCTCAGTAGAATGGTGTAGCAAAGAGGAGAAACAAAACCTTGTTAGACATGATTTGATCGATGATGAGTTATGCTTCCTTACCGGACTCTTTTTGGGGTTTTGCAGTGGAGACTGCAGTGTATATACTCAACTGTGTTCCTTCTAAGAGTGCTGTGAAAACACCACTGAAGTTGTGGAATGGGCGTAAAGCTAGTTTGTGTCACTTTCGCATATAGGGTTGCCCAGCACATGTGCTTAAGGATAATCCAAAGAAATTAGAACCACGATCGAGGTTGTGCCTCTTTGTAGGCTACCCCAAAGGTACACGAGGGGGTTACATTTATGATCCGACGAAAAATAGAGTGTTTGCGTCTACGAACGCTACCTTCCTAGAGAAGGATCATATTAGGGAACACAGTCCACATAGTAAGATCGTGTTACGCGAGCTTTCAGACGAAACTACTGAAACTTCAACAAGAGTTGTTGAAGGGCCTACTTCATCAGCAAGAGTTGTTGATGATATTTCATCTGGTAGGTCGGTTCCACCTTAAGGGAACCTCGACACAGTGGAAGGGTTGTGAATCCACCTGTTCGCTATATGGATTTCACGGAAATCCTGGCTATGGTAGCTAGTAATGATGTTGAGGATCCGTTGTCTTAACAGAAGGAAATGGACAATGTTGACCAGGATGAATGGGTCAAAGTCATGGATCTCGAGATGGATTCAATGTAGTCCAACTCAGTGTGGGGTCTTGTAGATCAGTCTGATGGGGTAAGACCTATAGTTCACAAATGGATCTACAAGAGGAAACAGGGTACTGATGGGAAGGTGCAAACTTTCAAGGCTAGACTTGTAGCAAAGGGTTATACCCAGGTGGAAGGAGTTAACTATGAGGAGACTTTCTCGTTTGTTGCAATGTTGAAGTCTATTCGCATCCTCCTGCCCATTGTCGAATTGTATGACTATGAGATATGGCAAATGAACGTCAAGTCAACCTTTCTGAATGGTAATCTTGAGGAGACCATTTACATGGTACAGCCTGAGGGATTCATAGACCAAGGTCAAGAGCAAAAAGTTTGCAAACTGAATTGGTCCATTTATGGGCTGAAACAGGCGCCTCGATCTTGGAACATTTAGTTTGATACTGCATTCAAATCATACAGCTTTGACCAAAACGTTGATGAACCTTATGTCTACAAGAATATCATCAACAGTTCAGTAGTTTTCCCAATGTTATATGTAGACGATATCCTACTCATTGGGAATGATGTAGGACTACTGATTATAGTTAAGATTTGGCTAGCGACCCAATTCAAAATGAAATATTTGGGAGAGGCTCAATTTGTTCTTGGTATATAGATCTTTCGGGATCGAAATAATAAAGTGCTAGTGTTGTCTCAAGCATCGTACATTGACAAGATGTTTCTCAAGAACTCGATGTAGAACTCTAAAGGGGGCCTATTGCCTTTCACACATGGAGTTACTTTGTCTAAGGAAATGTGTCCTAAGTTTTCTCAAGAGGTTGAGGAGATGAAACGGTCTATAGTATATGGATATAGGAGGGAAACCTTATCCTGGTAACGCTACAGATGCAACCCGCTTTGTAGAATAGTTAGAAGTGTTGTGACTTGCTACAAATGGTCTGATCCTGATCATTCATGTGCAGACATGCTAGCGGGAGTGTCCAATATAAAGGAGTTTGTATAAGACCGGACCACGAAGTGTTATAGTCTCGTTATATAACGTCGTTCATGACAGATACTTCACTTCACTAGGATGACCATAGGTCACTGGTGTGTATAAATTGTGATGTGTTATGGTGTGAGTTTGCGGTGATGTGTGTTATGTGGTGAACATAAAAGTTTTCCTAATAAGACCCAAGTATAAGCCTTCTTAGGTTTCCTGGTAAGTCTAGGGTTGAACACAGGGACTACTAAGTAAATATGCGACAGACACTTTGATTCTTTTGCGGTGTTAAAAACAAATGAAGTGGATAGTGTTTGAATAAGAATTTTTCCTATGTGATGGAGTTGAATGCAGAGTTGATAAAAGTGTAGAGTTACAATGAGTATGCGATGAAGGGGTTGAGAAGGGGTTTAGCTAACATTTCCTAAGATTGTGCACAAGTTATGGGATCATGCTACACACAAATAACAACACGTCATTTTTCAATGCAGAATGCCATAATTCCTATTTTCAGGACGCGTGCGATGTGTATGCGAAAAAGTCGATAGGACTTATGTCTAAGCCTCTATTCTTATCTATGCGATGATGAATGATGCACACATAAAACAAGGTGTCGCATACAATCATTCCTATTTCTAGGGCGCATGCGATGTGTAAATAGCAAAAGAACTTATGTCTAAGCTTCTATTCCTTGCTTATGTGATTCTAATCTGACTCTCTTAAGCCTAGATTCTAATCTGACCCTTTCAAGTCTAGATTCTATCGTTAGACTACTCTCTCAAGTATCTCTAAAGGTGAATGATGCATACATAAGACAAGATAATCGCATAAAATGTAAATCTTAAGTCATGCTAGCTAAGTACTTCTCAACCCATTTAGAAATTTAGCTACTCATGCGAAGTATGGAGAGATTGAACATAGATTGAAATGAGATTTCCATTTGCTATAAATAAAGTATTGAATACAAAATATCAAATGGATTTGAGAGATAAGAAGCTCGATAAGCAATGTCTTGCTTCCCGTGGCCTTTTACACTGCTCTTTTTCACTATAACTCTATTTGTAACGCTACCTGCAGTCTCTCGATCTGTCCGGGAATGATCTCTCAGCTTCCTCGTCTCTTTGCTCTTCTCCTTCCTCTAAGTATATGTACGAGTATGTGCGTGAACGAACTACTAACTCTCTAACTTGTTAAGCTCTAAAACTCATTAACCTTTTTTACACTGGTGGCCTTCGGTATTTATAGAGCTCAAGGTGAAGCAGCCTTTCTTGCTAATGATTGCAATGATGGATGGTCATTAATTCCCATGCTCTGATGCGTCAATTAATGGTCATCGAAAGTTGAGTGTAATTACTACAGTGTCGCTTTAACGGCTTGTCAACTAAATTCGGATTCGACCGTTATCAGCTTTCCGTCCTATCGTGATTTATTATGCTGTCACCTTGATGCGCAGTCTTTATGCAGCCACCTTTTAAAGAAATATCTCATTATGGGCGCAACATCGTCTGCTTTATAGTCCAAAATGATGAAGTCTGCCAGCAAGATGAATTTTTCAATTGAGATTGCGGCATCTTTCAACTCTCCTTCGGGATGTATTCGGGATCTGTCCGCAAGCAGAAGAGTCTCCGTTATGTGCGTTAGTTTGCCATATTCAATCATTTAAGGATTGATAGCGGCATTACGTTTATACTCGCCCCAAGTTCGCATAGTGCTTGACCAATGTTGACCCCTCCAATTAAGCATGGTATCATGAAGATTCCAGGGTCGCACATTTTTGGTGGGATCGTCGTGATAACTTGTAGAAATACAAGTTATTTATGCCACCTTATCTAGATTTTGCGGCCAAAAGTTAGTGAATGTGCGCCGATTGTATGAAAATTAACCTAGTATTACAATAATTATAAATGTTTGCAATTACACCCACTAACACCATAAAGATGGAAGACAAGCTGAATTTTACTCTGTTTTGCAGGAGACCATTGTGCCCATCAATCAACAATGAAGAGACAATTACCGCAATGACGGTGCAATGCGACAGTTGATCCAGAGCTGTGTGCAACCACATGCGGTAATTAAAACAACACCGCATGCGAATCCATGATCGAAAGATGCTGCTGAGTAACGCAAAAACGAAGGATTGAGACACGTGTACAACTAATGGTTATGCAGAATTGACGTCTGATTGCATAATAGAAGGAATAATATCCCTCCATCTTCGAAATTACCATAACCATCAGTGGGGACCACAAGGCTGGAGTCAAAGATCTGCACCTATAAATACCCCATTGATTTCAGAGAAAAAGAATGCTACGGGTTACGGGGTAAATGCTGCAAAACTCTTGAGAGAAAAGGCTGAGCTGAGTGTTTAAATGAAGAAATCCAGGAAGAAGACGAGATAAGGATGAGAGGTGAATCTCAGATCTAACCTGCCAAACACCTGATTGAAAGCACTGTGCAAAGTCCCTGCTACCGGTGGAGCAAGCCTGAGAGAGAAGCTCTTCTTACCATCAAATCCATCCTATCCAGCAAGCAGATCTCCATTGAATCAGTGCCAAGACATTGGCACTTGTTTGTATCTGTTCTATCTCTTTCATCGTTGTATTTCACTTTCTCATTCTCTTTTCATTCACATACCATGTATCAAACACTTAATAGAGATATTAAATGTTTCGATAGCTTTCATTTATCATTTTCTATCTATTTCCGTTCATCCGTCAATCACTTTCTTCATGATGTCTTCTTAATTTCCTGATAAGCAATATGAATTAACTAAGTACTTAATCTGTGTTAAAGATATAAAATGCGTTTAGTTAAGGCATGTTAGACGACATCTTCACCTGTGAGAGCAGAAGTGAAGATGTCATTCTGATCTATCGAGAGAAGGTCAAAAGAATGCGTTAACTAAAGCAAGTAGTAATTCCAGACATGGAAGCAACCTTGCGTTTTTTATGTTAGTCTCTGTTTCACCATAGACATGTGGGAGCGTAGCCGATCACTGAAAGGTATACGCCAAGAGAAGAGCGAAACAGAATTTGTAGCTTCAACGCAATTGAGAACTTGCATCATTTATATTATTTGTTTTTCTCTTTCTATTCTGTTCATAAGACTTGCCGCCGCATTCCACGTCTTTGCACAACTTTCACAGCCAGCCTTGACCCCAGCATCTTGTAACATGAAGCCTATATCTTGTATCATCTAGCTTAGGTTTATTGTATTTCATTTTATTATCGCATCTTTATTGCTTTACTTTATTTTATCGCAATTTATATACCTGTACAAATACATTTTTAAAGATTGAAAACCTGGTCGCATATATCATGAACATACCACAATGACCTAAATCAGTCCCCGTGTTTGACCTCGAATCACATCGAGAAACTTGCGATGGAATTACACTTGGTTCTATCGTAAGGAAACTTATGACAACGCATGGCATACTGCGTTACACGTCGTATTTTGCATTACTGCCATTGTAGCGATTTTTCCTTCATCATTTTGTTTCTTTTTCAATCTTTACGGGAATGGTGGTAGCTGGACTTCTTCTATCTCGTGTTCTAGAGGCTTGAAGGTAGACGTAACTTCTGTGTTCATCTTCTTGGACTCTTCTGAATCATATGTCAACGGGTCCTCGGTTGTCATTGCATTCAAGTTGGTCGTGATAGGTTCCTCCCCTACTTCCGCTATCATTTTTTCGCTTTGTAAAGAGACTACTAAGAATTGTTCCTTTCCTGTACCCCCAAAGTTGCGAGAGAGCTTAGTTGAGCTCGGCAACGCTCCTTGTAGTCTATTTTTGAGTTCGCCCGTGATCTGTCCTAGCTAAATTTCAAGGTTTCGAATGGACATCGATTGATTCTAAAGCACTGATTCATTCTTCTCAATATACTGCTTCAGCAAGCTCTCTAAGGATGAAGATCATGGTGCCTGCGAACTGCTGGCTTGGTTATGGGGTTGACCGTTTGTTCGCAGGAAAAATCTTGGTGGCCTTTCCTTTTGCGCCACTAGTTGAAAGCTTTATTGTTGATTTTTTCACGCGAAATTGGGGTGGTTTCTCCACCCGAGGTTGTATGTATCGGAATAAGGGCTATTCTTTATGAAGCATACTGACTACGGATTTTCCAGGCATTCTTCCATCAGATGTGCTTCTCTACAGATGACACAACTTGTGGTCGCTTGAGCAATTGTGTTGACCTGCCGTTTTTGCGTTCCCGTGCTATTACTTGCTATGCCTTGTATCAAACTCATTATCGCAGTCATTTGGTTCTGAAGGAATGCAATGGCCCCGTTGTTTGCATCATTGTCTTTAATTCTTAATCTTTGATCACTTTCTCTCCAGTCCTCGTGAATTTTTGAAATGCGATCAAGTATATTTTTCGCCTCATCGTAAGTTTTATCGAGCAAACCACCAGCTGCTACTGCGTTGGCAGCCGTCTGGGATTCTAGGTTTAGTCCTTGTTAGAAAATCTCGATTTGCGAACAATCTAGTAAGCCGTTATGCGGGCAATCTCTTACCAGCCTCTTAAACCTCGCCCAAGCGTCGCTGAGCGATTCGTCGGTATCCTGTTCAAAATTGGTAATTAACTTCCTCCTTCTTGAATTCTCCATTGGAGGGAAGTATTTCTTCATGAACTTTTTCCTTACTTATTCCCAGATGTTATTCCCCTGGTTCGAGAGAATAAGCCCATTTCCTTGCTTGGTCGCATAAGGAAAATGGGAATAACATTAGTCGAACCTCTTCGATAGAGATATTTAGGAACACAAAAGTGTTGCAGATTTCAATAAAACTCCGGAGATGGGCGTGCGGATCCTTGCCACGCCTTCCACCAAATTGTCTGACTGTTTGAATCATTTGCAACATAACCAGTTTCATTTCAAACCTCGATCCGTTCAGTGCTGGCCTTATGATTCCTGGGAAGAAACCATATAGATTGGGCGACGCATTGTCTCGAATGGGTCTATTGTGGTCATTCACCAGGAGGATGGGGTTGGCCATTATATTATTTGCATTTGCGGCCCTCTTTTCCGATTGTTCCGCCATTCTTGGAGTTCTGTCTTGTTGTTGTTGGCGGTTGGTTCTCAATCTTCTTCGGAACGTTCTTTCAATCTCTGGGTCGTAATTCGCCAGAGATTGAAAGTTGCAATGAAAGTCAAAAAATTACCGTTAGCACAATGTATTGTCGTAGTCCCCGGCAACAGCGCCAAAAACTTATACGTTGTTTTATGTGATGAAATAATGGTGTAGAATGCGATGGTAGAATATGCGTTGTGCATGCAAGTTTTCTCAGCAAGACCCAAGTATAAATCCTACTGAGTTGCCTGGTAAGCCTAGGGTCGAACACAAGGACGAAGGAAAACAGTATGCGATGGTAATTTTAGATCACTTTGCGAGGTACAAATAAATCAAGTGTTGGTTGGTTTGTTGTTAAAGGTATAAAAGTGTATACGGCGGATTTGAGAAAAGAGTAATTATGCGACAGATACAATGAGTATGTGGAGGAACAGGTTGAGAAGGTTTTTAGCTAGCATTTCTCGAGAATGCGTTCAAGCTATGCGATCATGCTACACTCATGCGACAGCAATTCATTTTCCAATGCAAATGCGATAGCTCCTAATTTTAGGACGCATGCAATGAAGGTGATAATGTCTATAGAGCTTATTCTTAAGTCTCTACTTCTTGCCTATGCGATCATGAAAGATGCACACAAGGTCAAGGCGACCGCATACAATCATATCTTATCCCTAGGGTGCATGCGATGCGTTAATAGCAAACAGAGCTTATTCCTAAGCTTCTATCTCTTGATTATGCGGTACTAATCTAACTCTCCCAAGCCTAGATTCTAATCTGACTTCTCCAAGCCTAGATTCTATCCTTAGACTACCCTCCCAAGTATCTCTAATGGATGAATGACGCATACATAAAACAAGATAATCACATAGAATAAAGTCCTCAGGTTATGCTAGCTAAGTGCTTCTCAACCCATTCGACAGATTTAGCTACTCATGCGTAATGTACAGAGAGTGGACAAATATAAAGATGCAATTTCCATTTTTATAAATAGGTTCTGACAATGGAAAATAAGGGTAGAGAGCCTGGTAGCAATATCTTGCTTCCTAAGGCTTTTACACTGTGTTATCTCTATTCTGCCCAAAAGATGTTCTTGCTTCCGCAAGAGTTGGCCCTCTCTCTGTTTTCTACGCTTCCCGGAATTCTTCCAAGTTCACCAGAACGATCTCTCGGTGTAATCTCTCTTCACTCGCTTCCACCTTCTAAGTAAAAGAAAAACTATGAACAAGGCTAACTTCTATCTATATGGTTAATTCTGTAAATTGAGCGAACTCCTTCAGTGAAGGTGGCCTTCGGTATTTATAGATCTTTAGGGTGAAAAGCTTCTTCTCTCTTATGATTGCACTGATGGGATGGCATTAATTCTCTGTCTGATGCGCCGAATAATTGTCACCTAAAAGTTGAGTGTACTTGCTACAGTAGGTTGTTAACGACTTGTAAACTTAATTCGGAATTGACCGTCATTAGCTTTCTGTCCCATCGTGATTTATTAAGCTTTCACCCATATGCACCCACCTTGATGCGCCGACTCTATGCAGCCACCTTCTTGAGCAGATTTTTGCAAGCGCAAACGATCGCATAACTTGCGGTTGCAATCTCTTAATGCGCTCGGACATTAATTTCTTCGGATCACATTTCTGCCTTGTGCCAACGCATTTTCTGCACAAAAATACATAAGTTAGCTTTTTTAATGTGATGGACGCATGTGATCGCAATGTTGTGAACTTAATGTGACACAATATTGTGTATTTTTACCATTGCAATCCTGCATTGTTTTATAACTTCGCGCTGTAATAATGTGCATTTCTGCCCGTTATCAGCGATTCAGATATTCTTTTTGTGATCTTACACTGATCCAAGTGCCTCGCCTTCGTTTTGGCTTGCCCTCATGGGTGTCATGCGGACATCCAACTACGAGCAAGGCATTTTTTCTCAGTTAAAACTCATGTCCATTTTTTTATTTGGCAGCAGAGTTACGATCACTTAGTTTATGCGTTGATCACGATTCCCACCTTCGTTTTGGCTTGCCCCCATGGGTGTCATGCGGACATCCATCTACGAGTAGGATCCGATCTCAACGTTATAATATATATATATATATATTTTATTGAATTTCTAAAAGTAGCAAGGTTGAAAATAACAATACTAGCACCCCCAAATTTACACACAACAATGTCCTCATTGCTGATAGACTAAATAACTCATGCGATGAACTTAGGAAATTTCATAAAAATCATTTTGATGGAAAGCTGGTGGACTGTTAACTTTTAGAAATGTTTCATGAATTGACTGTCCTGAAATTAATTTGACTCTAGTGCATGCAGTAAAAAATAAAGGCATGAATTTCATCATTGAAACCATAATTGGTACAGGGAAGAATGCAGTGACCAAATAAGGTAATAAAATATTCAAGATTGCGTTAAACTAAAGAGGATGTGATTGTAGAATTTAGCAATATTACTTGAAATGCGAGAAGTGTAAAATTGAAGTAAATAAGTCAAGGAAAGACACAACCCCCAAATTTGCTCTGTTGCCCGCACCATGTTTGGTCGCATCTTTTCTTGCGGTAGGTTGATCCTTTGATTGCGATGGGCTGATCGAATCGGTCGCATGTTTTTGGGTTATTGGTTAGCTCTGTCGCAAATGTTCACTTCAATCATTGCTAAATATCAAGAGGGTAAAACTTATGAACGAAAGAGTTGGTAATTTTAAAGAGTAGTGGTTATGGAAAAAGTGAGATAAATTCATGAAAGAAAAAAAATATCAAAGGATACTAAAAAAAAGGATTCGTCCCTGATGAGTTTGTGTCACATATCAATGCAGGGACTACTCGTTTCTTCTTCATTTTGGATTCCTCAGGTCCACAGAGGTTTTTTCGCGATGAAAGTCTCCTCCGTGATACATCTTGTCTCTTTGTCCATTGAGCTTAAATGTGCTGGTCCCTTCTTCATTTGTTAATTCCACCGCACCATGCGGGAATACTTCTTTAATTATGAACGGTGCATACCAGCGTGATTTCAATTTTCCCAAAAAGAGTCGTAGCCTAGAATTGAATAGCAAGACCTTCTGACCAACCTGGAGATTCTTTTCACACAGTCGTTTGTCATGCCAACGCTTTATACATTCTTTGTAGATCTTGGCATTTTTATATGCTTTAAGTCTCTATTTGTCTAGATCGAGCAACTGAAGTTTTCTCTCCTCCCCTATAGTTCTCAATCAAAGTTAAGCTTCTTCACTGCCCATAGAGCCTTGTGCTCTAATTCCAACGGTAGATGACATGCCTTCCCAAACACCAATGCATACGGGGACATGCCTATGGGTGTTTTATAGGTAGTCCTGTATGCCCACAAGGCATCGTCAAGCTTCATGGCTCAATCCTTTCATGAGGGATTCACCACCTTTTCTAAAATCAGTTTGATTTCTCTATTAGACACCTCAGCTCGGCCGTTTGTCTAGGGGTGATATGTGGTGGTGATCTTATGATGGACATTGTACTTGAGCAGCAGTATGTTAATGATGCCATTGACAAAGTGGAAGCCTTCATCACTTATTATGGCACGTGGGGTGCCAAAATGAGTGAAGATGTTCCTCTGTAAGAATCTAGAGGCTGTCGCTGCATCGTTTGCGACGCATGATACTGCTTCAATCCACTTGGAGATATAATCAACGGCCAACAGAATTTAATTGCGACCATTTGATGGTGGAAATGGTCCCATGAAGTCTATGCCCCACACGTCGAAGAGTTCCAATTCCAATATAATGTTCATCGGCATCGCATTCTTCCCTAAAATGTTCCGTGTGCGTTGGCACTTGTCGCATTTCATAGAATAGTCTCGCGCATCCTTAAATAGAGTTGGCCAATAATACCCGCTTTATAAAACTTTTACTACTGTGCGTTAACCCCTGAAATGTCTACATAGAGTGAGTCATGGCATTGAAAAAGTGTGCACTGAAAAGCAGTCTCTGGCATACAGAGTCACAAGATCTGGTCTAGTCCCCTTTTGTAAAGATTCGGCTCATTCCAGTAGTAGGATTTACATTCATGTATGAGCCGCTTCTTTTGATGGGCTGTGTAATTTTTCGGAAATTGCTTGCAGACTAGGAAATTGACAACATCTGCGTACCATGGTAATTCTTCAAGTTTGAACAACTACTTATCTGGAAAGGATGCGTTCACCTCCAACTGAATGTGGTCTAGTTTCAGATTCTCTAATCTCGACAAGTGGTCAGCGACCTGGCTCTCCATTCCCTTACGGTCAATTATCTCCATGTTAAATTCTTGGAGGAGGAGAACTCATCGGATTAGCCTCAACTTTGCATCTTTTTTGGTCATTAAATATATTATTGTCGAGTGGTCGGTGTGAACTATAACTTTGGATCCCAATAAGTAAGGTCTAAATTTTTCAAGCGCAAAGATTACCGCAAGAAGCTCCTTCTTTGTGGTAGTTGATGACATGTAGAAATGCATGTCATCTTAGTCCTTTTACTTAGAATTATGAAAGATGTTAGGCAGAATATGCGGCAATCATGATAGGAATTCACGAGAAAATGAGCTTGCGCTATGCCGATCAACATGTTGAATCTTAGCTAACCCATTATTTTGCGTTATTATGCGATCAATGTTCTATTTTTGTAGTTAAAATAGGAAATGGACGCAAATGCAGAAACCGGACCACCGTATAGATGACCGCATGTAGAGAAACACTCCATCGCAAAGCTGAACGCGTCGATCAATGCATCGATGTTGCGGTAATCAGCCATATGCGTCCATCGCATGGGAGTTGCGCTCGTCAAACGATTGCGGTCATCATATAGAGTTGCGGTATTAAGCAAATGCGGTCATTAAATGATTGCGACAATGCGAAAATGCATACTAATGGGATCAACGCAAGGTTGGTGGAATGAATGCATCAACGCATCTACCTCGGGAAAAACCAAAAGATGATGTTGACATTTCACCTACCATGCCGTTAGTAGAAGAGGTTCAGCAAGGACTAACGTGCTGAGCGTCAGACTCAAAGCAATCCAATTAATGCTATCGGCGACCCAATCTCTATAAATAGAAGCCGATGAGTAGAAATTCAGAAAATCCAAGGTTTTCGCCTGAGGTTTGCCTAGGGCGGATCCTTGTGATCCAGAAAAAATGCGTGAGAAAATGCTGAGAGTTCTTCACCTCCTTCATCCATTCCGAGTGACGACCGAAGCCTTCGATCGGAGCTAGATCTCGAGAGAGTCAGTTCCACCGCCCATCCATGGCACAACCGGCAGCCTTGACGCACATCCGCTGGAAGCAAGTCTTTGCTTCCAGCTGATCATTTCATTTCCCTTTCTTTTCTTATGTTGTATTGTATGACATTTTGTGATTAAGGAATTAATACAATTTGTTTTCAATGCATGTCTCTGTTTCCTTCGACTCCATCTCCATCTTCTTTGCTTAGCACCTTTACTTTCATTGCAACACTTAGTGAGATTGCTTGGGTATTGCATACTTAGTCATATGGATTAGGGATATGAAGCATGTAGCAACCTACCGAGAGGTGTGCGTTGCGTGAGTGTGAGCAATCTTATTTGCTTAGTGTGAAGTTGCAGCAATGCCTGTCTATGGGCTAACGCATTTCTTGTCTATGAGTAAAGTCAACAACAACCAACTGCCCGAGAGGGTAAGTTGTTGGTCACATTAAGTAATGTATGCATTGTTAACTAGAGATAGGAATAATCTTGCGTCAACCAAGTTCATGCGATTGTCTTGTTTTATGTTGTGCCCAACACCCCTTTAGAGCTACTCGAGAGAGAGTCTAAAGAAAGAACCTAATGACTCGAGAGAGTTAGGTTAGAATCTAGACTCGAGAGAGCAATATTAGATCGACATGAGCAAGAGATAAGGACTTAGAGATAAGCTATGTACGTCAACCTGCATCGCATGCTTCCTAGAGATAGGAATGATATTATGTGGTCGCATATTTGTGTGGATGTCATTTTGTCATCGCATAAATAGAAATAGAGGCTTATGTGTAGGCCCTGTAGACTTATCGCATATATCGCATGTGTTTTAGCATTAAAGCCGGACCAATCGCACCGAGAGGTGGTTTACTATTGTATGTAGGTTGCATGATCGCATGGGTTGCATTGACTAAGGTTACCCTTGCGGTCACTCTTAAGGGTTACAATGAAAACATCTCCACATTTTATCTATCTTTCCCATTCACTTGTTTCATGTCAAGAGTTTTCGTGTCTCTACCTCTCATGCATATTCTCATTGCGTTGTCTGTTAGTTAGGAGTAGGAGTAGTGTTAACTTAGAAACCCCTCCAACATTCTTTTATTTAAACTGCCACATGCACATTACCACATACTTATAGCTACAAGTCCCTGAGTTCAACCTCGGATCATTCGAGAAACTTGCGTTCGCGTTATACTTGGCGTGAGCACAAGAAAACTTGTGACAGGACGCATGTTCATCGCATACATTTGTTAGCGCATATTCATTCCAACGCATGACCATCGACGCATGACTAACAATGCTTATCTTAAGAACATGCATCGCATACCGCGTTCAAGGGATTTTAGTTTTCGAGTAAAATTGACTTCTAATTTCTTGTCACCAATAGTGTAGTTTGCCTGGGCGGAGTTTAATGTTCTGCTCGCATATGCGATAGGGTGCAACATTGTCTTTTCCTTCTGTGCTAACACTGCCCCCATCGCATAACCGCTAGCATCGCACATTAGCTCGAATGGCTTTGTCCAGTCGGGTGCAATTAAAATAGGCGCGGTAATTAATGTGTTCTTCAGTACTTTGAATACGTTGAGGCATTGTGAATCGAAGTGAAAAGTTCTGTCAGCCTCTAGCAACGCACTCAATGATCGAGCTATCTTAGAGAAGTCCTTCACAAATCGTCGGTAGAATCCTACACGTCCCAAGAAACTCCTTACAACCTTCACTTTGCTGGAGGTGGAAGTTTTTCAATGGCCTCAATTTTTTCTTTATCCACCTCTAGCCTCTCCTTGGAAACCATGAAATGGCATTTCTCCCAATTCAGCACTAGATTGGTCTCTTTGTATCTTTTTAGTATCTTCTCCAAGTTTTTCAGACAGACTTCATACGTTTGCCCATAAACTGAGAAATCGTCCATAAAGATTTCTACTGAATCCCTGAAATACTCGAAGAAGATTGCCATCATGCACCTCTGAAATGTGCTCAGCGCATTCCATAATCCAAACGGCATGCGGCAAAATGCAAACGTTCCATATGGGCAGGTGAATGTGGTCTTTTCTTGGTCTTCAGGTGCGATCATTATCTGGTTGTAGCTCGCATACCCATCAAGAAAACAAAAGTAGTCATTTCCTGCTAGTCAGTCTAGCATTTGATCAATAAAAGGTAAAGGGAAATGGTCCATCTTCGTTGCCGCATTAAGCTTTTGGTAGTCCATAAAAATCCGCCAGCCAGTGACGGTCATCATTGGTATTAATTCTTTGTTTGCATTTGGGACTACCGTCATTCCGCCCTTCTTGGGAATGCATTGCACAGGGCTAACCCACAGGCTATCAACGATAGGGTATATGATGCCAACATCTAACCATTTAATGATCTCCTTTTTTTATAACCTTCTTCATCGCAGGGTTCAGTCTGCGTTGATGTTCGACGGAGCCTTTTTGGTTTTCCTCAAGCCGAATTCCATGCATACAGTATGTTAGGCTAATTCCTCTTATATCTTCTAACATCCATTCGATTGCTTTTATGTACTTCTTCAAAATGTTGAGCAGCGCATTTTCTTGTTCTTCTGGTAGCGCAGAGGATATTATTACTGGCAAAGTTTCATTTTTCCCAAGGAAAACGTATTTCAAATGACTTGGCAGAGTTCTCAGCTCCAAGGTAGGTGGTTATTCTAAAGAAGGTGATAACTTGTAGAAATACAAGTTATTTATACCATTTTATTTAGAATATGCAGGAAAAAGAAGGAAAAAGTTGCATCGAACATATAGAAATTGACTTAGAAATGCAAAAGTTGTAAAATGTTGGAAGCACACTCGCTGACCCCATTGCGATGGCAAAAAGAGATGTCCAAGTCTTTGTATTGTAGGAAACAGGTATCACCGCATGCGACGATCGCTCGAGAACAAAAAGAGCAACGCATTCGCACTGCATGTGACGATCGATCGTGGACAAAAGAGCAACGCATTCGCACTGCATGCGATGGTCAATTGAGAACAAAAAGATCAACGCATTCGCACCGCATGCAACGATCGACCGTGGATAAAAAAAGCGATGCATTCTCGAGGATTTCTGAAATTGTACAGCTTTTCTGTTGTACGATCTGACAAATTGAATATGCAACAGAGCGGACGTTTCCACCAAGCCTCAACAGAAAAAGTAATTTTTCAGAGCGGGATCACTGACGAAGGAGGTGCTAAGGTCTATAAATAGCTACTTCAACACTAAAGAAAAGAGGCTGGTCTGAAGAGACATTCATAGAGAATCCGGGAGATAGACGAGACAAGTCTGAAAGGAAGTCTCGGGAGCCAGAAATTCATTCATAATTTCGAAGATAAGCTCTGTGCAAGGATCATTTCTACATGGGGAACTATCTTGAGAAGTAAGTTTCCCACCTCACTCCTCCTACACGTCGGCAGCTAAAACAACTCCGATCGGAATCTGTGTCAAGACATTGACACGCTTTTCTCATTTTTTCTCACTTTCTGTTCATCAACTATTATTCATTTCTGATCTTTCATTCATCTATCTACAACAAATGTTTTATCTTTTAATATCATTATCATATTCATCTTCATCTCTCTGTTCACCACCATACATTCATCTTCCATTTCTCTCACCATGTGTAACTAATCCTCCAGGGTGAAGGGGAAGGATTAAGCGAGTAAGCATGTTGAAGAAGTTAGCTAAGTTTAGCTAACGCATGCTCAACGACATCTTCACCTGTAAGAGCAGAAGTGAAAATGTTAATCCACCTCTCGAAAGAAGGTTGATAGAATGTATTAACTAAAGCAAGAAGTATTTCCAGAGATGGAAACAACCTTGCGTTCGCAACGTTCATTCCTGTTCACCATGGAGATATGGGAACACGGCCGATCACTGAGAGGTGTAAGCCAAGGGAAGGCAGAACCTTAGTTGCATCCTTAACAGGATTGACAAACTTGCGATGTCTTTTCCCCCAACCCGTTCTCTTTCTGATACATTTCACAAGACTTATCGTCGCATTCCCTCATACACTTGCACAACTTCACAGTTATTCATTTATTTTTTTTATTTATTTGTTTGTCGCCGCATTTTACTTTTTAAATACAACACATTATTTTTTTTTTTTCGGTCGCATGTATCACATCAATATCGCATCTAGCATCAGAATCCCCGTGTTCCACCTCAGATCACTCTGAGAAACTTGCAGTGGAATTATACTTGGTTCCAACGCAAGAAAACTTGTGACACGCACATACTACATGAACGCATACTATAAGCGCATATCCGCAACATCGCATACATTATTTTAAAGTGTAGTATTGCATATATTATCGAGAAGCGTGATTAAGCAATGCATATCATATACATCATCAGTCCTTGCGGTGGCATCACGTCCACAGTAAAAACACATCAATAGAAGGTTTCTGTGTTTTTCTCTCTTCATTCAAATTCAACTTTTCTTCATTGTTTACTGTCTTCATGATTACATGGCAGGTTTCTACGGATGCTGTCACATCCTCTCCTTCATCTTCTTCTTCGAACTCCGATTCTTCATCGCAACTGTGTTCATTGTCAGAATTTGATAGGCCTTCATCTTCTGGATACTTCGTCGCTTTGAACCTGAGCTTCTTCCTATTGATGCTCATCATGATCTCTCCTTTGTGCACATCAATTTGAGCATGACCAGTGGATAAAAATGGTCGTCCCAATATAATAAGTACATCTTTGTTCACCTCGTAATCTAGAATGATGAAGTCTGCCGGTAGAATGAATTTATTGCTTGTGACCAAGACATCCTTCAACTTTTCTTTAGGGTGTATTAGGGACCTGTCTGTAAGCTGGAGAGTCACTGTCGTGGGTGTTAGCTGCCCCACATTCAATTGTTTGAAGATTGAAAAGGGCATTAGATTAATGCTGGCCCCAAGATCACACAATTCTTGACCGATGTAGATCCAGCCAATTGAGCAGGATATCGTAAAGCATTTTATTTTTGGTGGGATTATAGCATTTTATTTTTGTGTTAATGCCACCGTAGCGAACTTTCCTGTACTTCTTTTCTTTGACACTATATCCTTTAAAAACTTGGCATATTTCGGCATTTGCTCTATCGCTTCTGTAAATGGAATGTGATGTGTAACTATTTTCACATTTCCAGAAAGCAATGATACTGACCTTCATCATTTTGCTTCTTTTTCAGTCTTTACGATAATGGTGGTAGCTGTACTTTTACTATTTCTTGGTCTAAATATTTAGAGGTGGTCGTAACTTCTGGTTCCATCGTCTCGGGCTCTTTCGATTCATTTTGCGTCAAAAGTAACCTTGTTGTTGGTTATTTTTCCATGCAAAATTAGGGTGGTTTCTCCACCCGGGATTGTATGTATTTGAGAAATGGTTGTTCTTGACAAAGTAGATTGACTGTGGGTTCCGTGGATACTCTTCAATCGGATTCGATTCTCCACACGTAGCACAACTGGTGCTCATTTGTTCTATTGCGTTGACTTGCCCTCTTTGCTTTCCAGAGTTGTTGATTGTGATACCCTATAACAAATTTATCATCACATTCATTTGATTTTGCAAAGATGCGATGGCACCGTTATTTGCGTTACCTTCTCGAGGCTTTACTCGTTGATCGCTTTCCTACCGATCTTCATAATTCTTCGATATGCGATCAAGAATGTTTTTAGCCTCATTATAAGTCTTATCTAGCAGACTACCTATTGCTGTCGATTGGTAGCTGTCTGCGATGCAGGATTTAATCCATGAAAAAATATCTCCATTTGGAGACAGTCTGGTAATCCGTTGTGCGGACAATCTCGCACTAAACTTTTAAACCTCGCCCACGCGTCGCTGAGCGATTCGTCTTCTTCTTGTTCAAAATTTGTGATTAACTTCCTCCTTCTGGCATTCTCGGTAGGAGGGAAATACTTCTTCATAAACTTCTCAACGACCTATTCCTATGAAGTTATCTCCCCTGGTTCGAAGGAGTATGCCCATTTCCTTGCTTTATCGCATAACGAAAATGAAAATAGCGTGAGTCAAACTTCTTCAGCAAAGATATTCGGGAACACAAACATGTTACAAATTTTGATAAAGCTCTGAAGATGGGCATGCGAATCTTCGCCACGCCATCCACCAAACTGTCCGGCTGTCTGGATCATCTGTAACATAACTGACTTCATCTCAAACCTTGATCTTTCCAAAGCTGGCTTGATGATTCCTGGGGAGAAATCATACAGGTTAGGGGACGCATAGTCCCGGATGGGTATATTGCGATCATTCGTCAGGAGGATAGGATTTACCATAATGTTGTTCACATTTAAGGCTCTTTCTTTAGGTTGTTCCACCATTCTAGGAGTTCTTCCTTGTTTTCGGCGGTTGTCTCTCTGTCTTCTTCGAAATGTTCTTTCAATCTCTGGGTCGTAGTTGGGCCCAGGAGCGTGTCCTTCGCTCATGCGAAATATGCTTCTTCCCTTACTAAAGGAATGGCAATGCACAAAGGTCGAAAGCTACAAAGAAAATCAAAGAGGTTTTTGTTAGCGCAATATATACCGTAGTCCCCAGCAATGACGCCAAAAACTTGATGCGTATAAATTGTGATGTGTTATGGTATGAGTTTGCGGTGATGTGTGTTATGTGGTGAACATGAAAGTTTCCCTAATAAGACCCAAGTATAAGCCTTCTTAGGTTTTCTAGTAAGTCCACGGTCGAACACAGGGACTACTAAGTAAATATGCGAAAGACACTTTGATTCTTTTGCGATGGTAAAAACAAATGAAGTGGATAATGTTTGAATAAGAATTTTCCCTATGCGACAGAGTTGAACGCAGAGTTGATAAAAGCGTAGAGTTACAATGAGTATGCGATGAAGGGGTTAAGAAGGGATTTAGCTAACATTTCCTATGATTGTGCACAAGTTATGTGATCATGCTACACACAAATAACAACAAGTCATTTCTCAATGCAGAATGCCATAATTCCTAATTCTAGGATGCATGCGATGTGTATGCGAAAAAGTCGATAGGACTTATGTCTAAGCCTCTATTCTTGTCTATGCAATGATGAATGATGCACACATAAAACAAGGTGACCGCATACAATCATTCATATTTCTAGGGTGCATGCGATGTGTAAAAAGCAATAGAACTTATGTATAAGTTTCTATTCCTTGCTTATGCGATTCTAATCTTACTCTCTCAAGCCTAGATTCTAATCTGACCCTTTCAAGTCTAGATTCTATCTTTAGACTACTCTCTCAAGTATCTCTAAAGGTGAATGATGCATACATAAGACAAGATGATCGCATAAAATGTAAATCTTAAGTCATGCTAGCTAAGTACTTCTCAACCCATTCAGAAACATAGCTATTCATGCGAAGTATGGAGAGATTGAACATAGATTGAAATGAGATTTCCATTTGCTATAAATAAAGTACTGAATACAAAATATCAAATGGATTTGAGAGATAAGAAGCTCGGTGAGCAATGTCTTGCTTCCCGTGGCCCTTTACACTGCTCTTTTTCACTATAACTCTGTTCCAGATGTATATTCTTGCTCTCGCATGTGTTGGCCCTTTCTCCTTTGTAACGCTTTCCGGCAGTTTCTTGATCTATCCTGGGAATGATCTCTCAGCTTCCTCATCTCCTTGCTTTTCTCCGTCCTCTAAGTATAGGTACGAGTATGTGTGTGAACGGACTACTAACACTCTAACTTGTTAAGCTCTAAAACTCATTAACCTCTTCTACACTGGTGGCCTTTGCTATTTATAGAGCTTAAGGTAAAGTAGCCTTTCTTGCTAATGATTGCAATGATGGGCGGTCATTAATTCCCCTGCTCTGATGCGCCGATTAATGGTAACCGAAAGTTGAGTGTACTTGCTACAGTGTGGCTTTAACGGCATGTCAACTAAATTTGGATTCAACCGTTATCAGCTTTCCATCCCATCGTGATTTATTATGCTGTCACCTTGATGCGCAGTCTTTATGTTTGCTTTAACGGCACGCCTTGTTCCGTTACCATCACATTCTCTCATTGTTTTACTTATTTGAGCTAAAATAAATTGTATTTCTACCAGTTATCAGTAACATGACCTCAATCCTGAGTGAGTTGGGAACTTTTGCCTTTAAGGGTGATCCTTTGATTTGAATTGGTGTGAGTGGCCAGATTGCCAACTCAAACCTACCTCTTTGGGGATTTGTCTGATTTAGGAGTTGAGAACTTAACTACACAAGATGGAATTCACTCTTTCCCCGAAGTAGGGGTAAGTAGATAGATTTCTCCCTTAAGGGATGATTTCGAGTGTTGAACGATGTGGCGCCACGCACCTTCTCATTGCCCGAAAGGCACATAGTAGGACTATGTTGTATTGTTCATTAGAGGAATCAGTGGTACTTAAGGAGTTAGATCTAACTATAGGGGCAAAATGGTATGTCACACTCCCTCCCTAACCTTAGCCTCCCAACACCTGGAAGGGAGCGTGAAGGTACACCAGTAGTATTCCAAGACAATATTTCAATTTAATGTTTCCCCCCTTATCTATAAAAGATTTCAACATGTTTACAATACTCTATCTAACTTTCATACACATAGTTCAATTTCCTATATTCTTTATTACATGATCCGAGTCATGCCCTGAGAGTTTACCAAGTCCTGGTATGTTGGTGGTTAGTAAACTCCTTCCTAAACGCTCCACTTTGCTACCTAGGGGGGGGGGGAATATAAGAAAACATTTGGAAGAGTGTGAGCTACTAAGCCTAGTGAGTGGTTATTTGAGTATAATAATCATTTTGCAAAACATACTTTTGGGAAAGCAATCACATAATCACAATTCTAGTATAATCTATGCATGATCATGTGTACATTCATTCAATTATCATCCTCCAGTTCCATGCTATACTTGGCATGTTCATATCATGGATATATTATCAATCACAACAACTTTTTATGGAAACTTTCCTATAACCCACTTCTCCCGCCAATGTGCACATCGACAATTATTTTTCCGCTAGTCATGCTTAGGTACTTGACTATATTTCCCGCCGGTCGTCACCGACTATTATTTCCCACCGACCGAGGCCGACTATATTTTTCCGCCAAGCACCTTTTATTAAGCATGCTAACTTATGTAATTTGGGTATAATCTCACTTTCCATAGCAATTTCGCAAACAATCTCATGGCAACAACATAAAATATTAAGCATGCATTTGGCACTTACATATGCATTTATCCACATATCAACGCATAAAGCTAAGTAAACACTCACTATTAGCAAGTTTTTCGACTAAAATCACCTTGAGAATACCTTCTTGAGAATTCCTCCATATCAATGGAAATTCCTCAATAATATTTGTTATATCAATAAATAATGTCAAACTAGCAAAATACTATTATATAATGAAAACACCAGCTTACCCTACTCCAATTTAGCCAAAATACCAAAATTAGCCTCTTTAGAGGTTATTTGGACCGTGGTAGGCAGCTGGGCGTTGGGCAGTAGGTAGGGTGGGCGTGCTGGCCGCACAGGGGACTGGCGCTTTTAGGCGTGCATTGCGTTGGGCGTATGTTGCGCTAGGAATAGTGCGTCGTACGGGGGGACGCAGCTGCGCTGGGCTGGCGCGAGGGATGCGTCGAGCAAGGCCCGCGCGGACGGATGGATGCAATGTTGCGTGCACGCAGAGTGTGGGCTGGCTGTATGTTCGTCTGACTTAATGCCTCACCAACGCAACCTTGTTTCTTTTGATCTCCAATCAACTTGGCAGCCTAATAACTCAAACATCACTCTCTAAATATGCTTTCAACACACAATTTAAGTTATGGTATGAATAAATTCCTCCTGCCCAACCCCTCTATTTATAGCCATTTCAAACTCACCCCATGGTGATAACTCAACTCCATTTGTCTCACTTTGGAGCTGCCAACACTCAGCCTACCCAGCCTAGACTTGAGTTGTTCTCATTTCAGCTTGCCAGCCAAAATCTCATTTTTTGCATGAAATCTCCTTCACCCACCTCCTGTTTGAGGTGATGAGACTTCAATTGCATGAAATCTCCTTCGTCCACCTCCTACTAGAATTTTGTGTGATCCTCCTTTTGCCACCTAAATCACTTAAATACTTCACATATTTCTCTACTTAAATTGTTCAAGACTTATGCTCATATAGCATTGGCATCCTCCCTTGAAGTTTTCCATCAATTAGCCTTACCCTTTATCCTTAACGCATAGCAACTCACCTTTCCTTCATGAAAGTCCCACTTAGCCAATGCATGAGTTGGCCATCACCAACACATAGGGTGGCCGCTCACTCTTGACGCATGGCTTGCTAGGTGTGCTTGCTCGGCCTACTAAGCATGGACGCATGGTGCTGACCATCGACGCATGGTGTGCTGCCTAGGCGCTTGCGCGCTTGGCCGCATAGGCATGCTCGGTCGCATAAGCACTCTTGGCCGCGTGGGCGTGTCTCGCTACATGGGCGTGCCTCGCCGCATGGGCGTGCACTTGGCATAGCGCATCGACGCATGGGTGTTCGGCAGACTCGGCAGCGCTTCGACGCATAGGCAGGGCGCTCGACATATACCATCGATGCATGGGCTGCGCGCTCAGCATACACCATTGACGCACGTCGTGTGTGCTTATCCTCGTCATATGGTTACATGCTTGGTGTATGGCCGGTGCACTTGGCTTCAATGCATGGCCTGTGCACCTAGCATGCTCACTCGAGCATGCTTCCTACTCGTGTCCGCATGGCTCATGTATGCCTTTGCATTGGTTGTATGCAACCCTTAGCCTTTTTTCAAGTTTTCTTGCTTCCATCCTCCATGCCTTCTTGTGTTCAACATGTTTTAGGCCTTTCATAGGCGTTTAGATTTTTAGTCACCTTTTTGGATAATTTTTTATGTTTTTCTCCCTTTGCCCCACTATTTTTACTTAGGATTTTTCTATTTAACCTCCCACTTTAGATTTAGTGTTAGGGTCTTACATTTACCACCGCTTAAAATAATTTCGTCCTCGAAATTAAATGAAACTTAATTTACAACAGAACTTTTATTTAATAATTTCCCTCATACAGTTTTATTACACCACAACTTTCTATTCTAGTCTTCTAAAACTTTCTCTTTCCCTTTTCTCACCACCGACATATTGTCTTCCCTATCCTGAGTTAGTCTATATAGTTTTCCCAACTTCATTTTTCCTTTTTCCTCTTTTCTCCCTCCTACAGTTCATCCTCCTTCAACCGTCGTTGATCTTCCTCCCGGGTTGTTTGGTGGTTGTACATTTCCAGTATCCATCAACTGAGGGCATTCTCGTTTAAAGTGTCCTAGTCTGCCACACTTAAAACACGTGTGCGACCGTTCTTGGGTTTGTTCCAAACATCTTCCCCAGTGATATTTATTACAGATCGGGTATCTTGGTCTTTAGTTAACGCTCATCATTGACTCCTTTATTTGATTCTCCCATTCAGGGTCTGCTTTAGTGTTGGTAACTCCTCTTCTTTTCCATCCACTTCTGCTTTCTACATGGGGGTAAAATTTCTTGGTTCTTCCCTCCGCCATCGACTTATTGATGAGTCTCTTTTTGGTCTTACTTCTTCCACCGTTAAACTTCTTTCTACTCTCATCGTGGCTTCTATTAGCTTTGTAAAATCTCCCCATTCTGAGGTTGCTGTAATAGAAGATCGAATCTCTTATTTTAATCCTGTTTCAAACCTCCGACAGCATTCCTTTTCATCCACCACTATGTTTAAAGCATACTTAGATAATTTCATATACTTTAATTCATATTCTGCTACAGTCATGTTTCCTTGCATGAGCTGTAGGAACTCAT